>NW_018392348.1:42492-45323 GCF_900095145.1 Mus pahari | reverse complement strand
GCCTATCACTATTCCTCATTTCTCATAGGCTAGTATCATATTATCCTGAGTGCTGCACATTTTAGGAAACTTGAAGTATCTCCTTTTATCAATAGGAACATTCTGGGGTATTGAGTAATTTTATAGTAACAACCATGGAAAGTAATCACTCCTTCAAAGTTTGGGATGAGAGATTTTTTTGGTTTTTGTTTTGTTTATGTGGTCTAGGTTGGCCTTATGCTTGCCAATTTAAAGCATCCTCTATTTCTTCCTCTTAGTAACTCAATGGATTAAAGGTGTCCTCATTCACCACAGGCTACAACCAATTTCCATTATTCATTCCACCTGAGAAATCCAGTCGCTATATTGTAAAGGAAACTGTGCTAAATCACAAAATGGACTTCTGGAATCTGGCAATCAGAATTATTTTCTTATCACAAACTACAACTGGAATTCTGGGAAATTTTTTCCTTATTTTCTACTGTTTAGTGCTTTACTACAGAAAATACACATTAAAGCCCACAGAATTGATTCTAATGAACCTAATGCCAGCCAATGTGATGATAATTCTCTCTGTAGGTGTGCCCCAAACAATGACAATTTGGGGATTGAAGGATTTCTTGAATCCTTTAGAATGTGTGTTTGTATTATACCTTCAAGAATTTGCACAAGGTGTGTCCATTTGCACCATCTGCCTCTTGAATGTTTTCCAAACTCTTACCATCAGTTCCAAGAATTTTTGTTGTAACTATTATAAATTCAAACTTGCCAAGTATATTCACTGTTGTACTTCCCTCCTCTGGATCTTGCAGTTGTTGATTAATTTTATTTCCGTTTTGTACACATTTATCAAAAGAATTACCACAAATGTGACAAGGACACGAGATATTGGGTACTGTTCACATATAGGGAGTGATGATATCAGTGACTTACTCTCTATAGCTTTGGTGGTATGCCCTGAGGTCTTCTTTTCTGTGCTTACTGCCTTGGCAAGTGTCTCCATGATTGTCATTCTGTACAGACACAAGAAGAGGGTTCAACACATCCATAGCACTCATGGTTCCAGTCGAAAATCCCCAGAGTCCATAGCCACTAAGAACATCTGTACAGTGGTGTCAACTTTTCTGGCCTTTTGTACTCTCACCTCCATCTTAAGAGGCTGCATAATTCTTTTTAATAATTACAGTTGGTGGCTGATGAATATCAATCACTTCACTTCTCTGTGTTTTCCTACTTTTGCACCCTTTGTTCTTATGGGCCATTACTCCATTGTGTGTAGATTCAGTTCGGTCTGGTTAAGGAAAAAAATTGTGTCTTAATTTTCTTATTGCCCAATTGTTTACTCACTCTTCACCCTAATAGGTTAGTAAAGAACATTAAGGGAGCTGTGCCTTGTCTTTCTAAGAATCCTCAAGTGTGATCAAAGGGTGTTCAGTTGTACCACCTGCCTCTTCAGTGTCTTCCAGACCATGACCATCAGTACCACAAAATACTTTTAGAGGCACCAAAAAGATAAACTTGCCAAGATCATTAACTGACCTATTTTCTTCCTCTCAGTCTTGCACATGAGATTCAATTTATTAATTTCCCTTGTATACAGATTTATCAAAAGGAATAGCATAAAATGTAACAAGAACATGAGCTTGTGGATAGACAGCTAGTTTTATAGATGGATGACATGAGTTGAGTCATTCTATATTTTATTTGTCTCATTGTACTCTTCAACTTACAGATACCACAGTTTTTCAGTTTTACAGTTTTACAGTGTAGATGATGTGCAAAAAAATTAGTAAGCCAGGCAGTAGTGAAGCATGCCTTTAATTCCTGCACTTGGGAGGCATAGGCAGGCAGATTTCTGAGTTCGGGCCAGCCTGGTCTACAGAGTGATTTCCAGGACAGCCAGGGTTACACAGAGAAAACCTGTCTTGAAAAAAGTAAAAGAAAAAAAAAAGGAGAAAAAAAAGCTAGTCCATAAAATTTTCCTTCTTTTGGCTTTCAATCTAATCAAATATTCTTGACTCCCTTACAGCTGCACAGATATCTCGTGGATAGTATATTCTAATCACAAGGCCTATGGAAACCAAGGATAGCCATAAACTTGTGATTCACATGGCCCTTATCCAAGGACAGCGAATCCTCTGGGCCTTTGCTTGTAGTTTCTCTAGGAGTAATACTATCTTGTTTTTCTTAACCTTATATCAACAGTCCTCCATAAAGTTTACAAAGATGGCATCCTTCCTAGCCACTGACAGCAAAATTTGAATTCATAAAAATTTTTATCTAGTATGAAAACTGATGAAAAATGAATGCTTTTTGAAGTTGTCTTGGCTTTGTCTTTGACTATGTTTTCCTTTGTTGCCCCATTATTAAACATAGATTTTTTTTCTCATACAATATAAACTGAATACACCTTCCTCTCCTTCTACTTCTTCCAATTTCTGGTTACCTCTTCTCCCATCTGGATCCAGTTCCTTTCTAACTCTCATTAGAAAAGAACAGGCTTCTGTGAAAAACTACAAAGCATAAACCCACAAAATACAATAATATAAAACAAAATTATGTCATTGAAGTTACACAAACATGACAAGCTAGCAGACAAACAAAACATCCTCAAGAGAAGATACAAGAATCAAAGAGTCATATTTCCACATTCAGGAATCTCATAAAACTAAATTTGTATATGCAGAGGAACAGAGGCGCTATGGTTTTTTATTCTGTCTCAGTAAGCTCATATTAGCTTTTTATAGGAGCCATTGTCTCCTGATATCCTTTGCCTGCTCAAGGATACAAATCTTATCTTCGAATCTCTCTCTCTCTCTCTCTCTCTCTCTCTCTCTCTCTCTCTCTCTCTC
>NW_018392348.1:32267-42449 GCF_900095145.1 Mus pahari | reverse complement strand
TCTCTCTCTCTCTCTCTCTCTCTCTCTCTCTCTCTCTCTCTCTCTCTCTCCTCTCTCTGTCTCTTTTGTGTGTGTGTGTGTGTGTGTGTGTGTGTGTACAGTCTGCCCATGTTTCTCTAAATTTGCTACCTACATCATGATGAAGCCTCTCTGATCATGACTGAATAAGGAACTGCTCTATGATCATAACAGATTATCAGAAGCTGTCACTTTTTATTCTCTTATATCAGTAATATGAATTTACTCTAGGTCCCTTGGTTATGCAGATCCTGGATTTGGTTCTGGACTTTTGTTTTCCAATAAATATCAGGTAAGGATTCCAAATCATGGTGTTAGACTTCTAATCATATATTGACAGCTTACAAAGACTTTGTCACAATTGCCCTAGCATATTTGAGGCCAGGGGAGTCACCAACTGAAGTGAAGTAGGTAGAAATAGAAAAAGAAAAAGGGCGAACTGTAGGAGAGAGAAGAGAGAAGGAGAGGAAGTGAGTTAGAGACCAAAATGGTTGGATTAAACATTTAAGACACCTGGGGGAATGGCAGCCCAGCCCCTGGCTGGAATGTTCAAGGTTGGGCTTAGGGTATGCCAGGTAGGGACTGAGGAATGCTTCGAGAACCTTGCTTTGGGGTGTAAAATATGGCCCGCAATCCACCCTACTACAGTCCTCACCCTTTGTGGATTATAAATGAATAAAGAAGTCTGCAATCATTCATGACTATTTCCTGCTTATACTGGGACCCAATTTTATTTTAACTATCAAGTTGCATTTCTTAATTATAGTAGCTTTTTGAAGACTAGAACCAAAGCTTATATCTGAATTTAAAAGTATCTTTTGGAGAATAAAGGGAGTAGAAGTAAACCCACATTCCACCAGAGTTCTGGTGTTCTGGGCAGACTGACAAGGAAGGACTGCCACATGCTTTCCATGCAATCCCAGGTGGGTGTCTGGCTGTTAGAAGCCAGGGACCCCAGCTTGGCAGGTGGTGGACAAGGTGCAGTTTTAGGTAACAGGTTCGGGCATCCCAGACACCGCTGGACACCTTGGAAGAGCTGAGAACAGTATGGGGGCCCTGGGGGGTAGCTTGGTCAGCCCTGGGGCCAAAGGGAGGAGAGGGCAGTGGGAGAGGAGTGCTCTGTGTGGTTCCCACACAGGGTGGGCTAGAGTCCTTGGAACAGTCAGGAGCTGGAGTGCAGGAAGGCCTTCAGGCGGGAGGTTAGATGTGGCTCATTAGGGGAAAGCCTATCCCATCATTCAAGCATGGTGGGCCTTGATGAGCTGAGAAGGTCTATGGTTTTATAGCTTTATTGTAGAAAGGCAGGGAGAAAGAGAAAAGGTAGAAAGAGGGAGACCAGCCATGGTCAGGTGAAGAGAAGGGGGGGAGGGAGAGAGAGTGAAAAAGGGCTAGAAAGGAGGGTTAAAAATGTGAGAGCTAAAGAGAGCAAGGAGGGGCCAAGCAGCTCCTTTTATAGTAGGCTGGGCTAGGAGGTAACTGTGTGGAAGAGCATACCTGACTATAGTAAGGTAACTGTGGGGGTGGAGTCTAGCCAGAATGCCAGGAGCTTGGGATATTGTCTGCATGACTGATAGTCACACACCACTCATGGTGGTGGTGGTGGTGCTGTGGGGATGGTAACTTCGACAAGAGCCAGGGGTCCAGGAGAAAAATCACCAACCATCAGTCCCCTGGGGTTGTAGATATTTGCTCAACTGGAGACCAGGCTGTCTGTGCACAGCCCACTGCCCCACAGGAAGGAGGGTAAATATGATCATAATATATGATATGAAATTATCAAAGAACTAATAATAATATTAAAAAATGTGTATTTTAAATTCCTTCATCCAGAAACAGAAGAGACTAGCCATTAACTTCATTGCTAGTTGGACTAAGAATCAAGTTAGATCAGCCTTTCTCAGAATCTTAGTAGTGGCATTATTTTCCCAAGGCAACATAGGCTAAAGGTTAGAGAGATGACCCAGTAGTTAAGCTTACATATTGCTCTTGCAGGACATAAGTTCACTTTTAAATACCTGTGACTAACTGCACATAAATGCCTAAAACCTCGACTCCAAGGGATCTAATGTCCACTGTGGCCACTGCAGGTATCTTTGCTCATGTACTCAGAAATACACACAGACACACAGACGCACACAGACACACAGACACAGACACAGACACAGACACAGACGCACACGCACACGCACACACACACACACACAGACACACACCTATGATGCACTGATATTTGAAATGAGAAATCAGTATATTTGGATAATGCCTAAGTTATTCTTTAATACAAAACATAAAGCATCCACAGTTTCCATTATATGAGTGTCCAGCCTCAGCCCTCTTCTAAGGGCTTCTCATGCATAGCCAATTAAAACTTTTTCAACAAACTTTAAGGGTAACATTATTGACTTGACCTAAAATATTGCTCCACTAATCCAACTAAACTAAAATTGCTGTTAAGTGATTCCAAAGCAATATTTAAAGATACATAACTCTTTATTAGGTGCTTAAGAACCAATTTGGGGGGAAAATGCCATTATAAGGTAGTCATTTTATCACGAATGCATTTTTTCATGTTTGCTGTAATTTGGCTAATATCACATAATAATTCATGGAATACAATAATTCTTTATATAGGAATGGTAGTTTTGAGCTACCATTGATTAATGGGCATAAAACATTAGAACTCTGGAAGAACAGTTATTGTTGTTAAGAACCAAATCATCTTTTCAGAACTGAAAAAAATGAAAATATTTAATTTTTTTAAATTTTGTGTATGTATGAGTGCTTAAGTGTATGTATGTCCACATCATGCAGTCCTACTGTCAGCAGAGCCAAGAGAAATGTGCTGGATCCTCTGGAACTGTAGTGACAGGTATTTCCATTAATTTTCTCATATAAATAATGAGGGACCACAGTAAAATGTGAATTACAGACAATTTGAAAAGTTCCAGAGAGCAGGAAGCAAGATAGACATGAAATATGAAGTATTTATATGGCACAAGCTCATAATGCACAAGTATTATTACAATACAATTCCATACTGTGAAAAATTAGCATATGCTTTAAAATAGAAAAAAATTAAAACTTCTAGCCGGAGCAATGTGGCCCATTTTTTTCATTTATCTCCCATGACTAGCTCTATGACTATATCTTTTCTCCTGCATGCCATATGTTTAAGATTAACTCTCTTGAAACTTCATCAAAATATTTGAATTGTGTACAATTTTGCACTTTGCACAGATTCATTTTCTCAAGAAAACATACCTCTGAACTTCTTTTTTTTTCTTTTTGAGACAGGGTTTCTCTGCGTAGCCCTGGCTGTCCTGGAACTCACTCTATAGACCAGGCTGGCCTCAAACTCAGAAATCTTCCTTCTTCTGACTCCCGAGTGCTCAGATTAAAGGCATTCACCATCACACCTGACTTCTGAACTTCTTATATCTATGGAGTTACTTTGCTAAATTACTTTACTTATACTTGTGAGGAGTGGGTTTGGCCGTGGCCCCAAGATGGCACCTGGGACTGCCTCCAAGTCTAATGACTGACAACTGACTTCCTCATATCCATCAAGATAGCCACTGCACAGACGCACCACGAAGAAAGATCAGATGTTGTGACTAATGTAGTCCTGAGCCAATGACCTGGGCCTACGTGGAAAGGAGTGATGAGGAGTAGACTAGAGTGTATCAAAGGGGATGGCCGAGCGAGGTCGGGTAATCTTTTTACTGCACATAGTTATGTTCCTGAATAAACTGCTTTGAGAAGGACATCGGTTTCGTTGCTTCTTTTCTGCTGCTTGGAGATGGTAGCAACAAGTGGTGGCCCATACGGGGAAGTGACAAGTCCAGAACTCTCAGCAGTCAGGGTAGCCGGCTGATAAGCTCCCAGGTAAGTGGGACGATTCAAGTTCTCGGTTAGAGAGTATTAAGTTCTCGGTTAGAGGCTATCAAGTTCTCAGTTAGAGACTATTGAAGTTCTCGGAGTGAGACAATTAAAGTTAAGAACAAATTTTAAAACTTGGGAGTTGTGGTTTTTCAGTTCATGTACACTCACCCCCAAATTGTAGTCTTTCAAGTCATGTGCATTGCACGTTGGATAAGCCAGGGAAATTATTAACAAATAAGTATTTTGTGTGTGTTTAGTGGTTGCTTTGTATTGAGAGAAAAGCTTTGAGGTGTGATTAAATCGTAAACTCTAATTCTATTTGGGAGAAACAGGAAAAAAGGCACGCTTAATCTCTAGCTAAAACAGCATAATTTTTCAACTTTTACCCTTAAATTATAATTTCAAGATGTTTAGACACACTGTATCTTGTGTTGGTATACCCCCTCCCCAGTATTATGGTTTATTCTTTAATGCCTTTTAATTTGGATATAATAGCTTGTGCTTTAGATTTTGGTTGCTATCTTGCCAAAATAAGTGTTACATTTTTCAAGCTTGATCCCCTTCCCCAATTGTCTTATTTAAAGAGAAAGTTAAACTCATACTTCTGAGTCAGAGCCTGCATTTTGGTGTAAGACTTGGGATATTTTTTATAAAAGTTTTTGAATTGTATTCTGAGTCTTTTAATTTAATTTCAGGTAATCAGTATGTGGTTAATTCGTTAGCAGTTCTGGAAGTGGTAGGGAAGGTGAATTTTCAATCCATTATAGAGGATTTGTTAAGTAAATTGCAATCCTTAATTTTAAATAGAAGTTCTCCATTTTTTGTCCAACACATTCGAGCTCATACAGGTTTGCCTGGCTCTTTAGCAGAGGGCAATGATTTGTTGATAAAGCTGCCAGAGCTGCTTCTGCCTTTTTGATTCAAACACCTGTAGAACTGGCTCATNAATTTCATTCACAGTTTCATGTGAATTCCAAAACACTTTCTTCTCGATTTCATATTACTAGAGCAGAGGCAAGGGATATTGTTATGGCTTGCAAAGCCTGTGCCCCCCTATTGACTCAGGTGAGTGTGGGAGTAAACGCTTGCTGCCTGATTCCCCCTCCACATTTGGCAAATGGATGTGACTCATTTTTCAGAATTTGGTAAACTGCAATTTGTTCATGTTTCTGAGGATACAGCCTCTGGGGTGTTGTTTGCCTCCCTGCATACAGGTGAAAAGGCATGTCATGTCATTGCCCATTGCTTTGAGGCATGGGATGCATCAGTTCAGCCCAGAGAGCTTAAGACTGAAAATGGACCTGCTTAAACTTCAACTTCTTTTGTTTCCTTTTGTAAAATGATGGGTGTCCTCTTGGTACACGATATACCCTACAATCCTCAGGGCCAGGGCATCATTGAAAGAGCCCATCACACTCAGAAAGAGTGTCTAATAAAACAGAAAGGGGGAATAATAGCCTCTGGCACTGCTCCTAGGGAGAGATTAGCCATTGCTCTCTTTACGTTGAATTTTTTGAATAAAGATAAAAATGATTTGACTGCTGCGGAACAGTTTGCCAATCCCGAGGCATCCTACAAAGGTGCAGTCATGTGGAAGGATATTCTGAGTGGATGATGGCATGGGCCCGATCCTGTGTTGATCTGGGTGAGAGGGTATGTTTGTGTGTTTCTACAGGATCATCGCCAGCTGCTGTGGGTTCTGGAGCAATTGACGAGGGTAGTTCAAGATGAACAAAGGTGCCCTGATGAAGCTGCTCCTGGGGTTGATGATGCTGCCTGCAGTGATGACTGAAGATCTACGATGGGGAATCATGTCAGTGTTTCCCAAACTACTGCCGTTGACCCATTCAGCTCAAGAATTTCCTCACCTTTTTACTTCTAATGCATCTTTGCAGTTACCCTTTTTGCCTGGAGATGAAGATATAGCAGGGGTTAAGGAACCTTTAAAGTTAGGCCCGAGAGGATTATTGTGTTTTCAAGTAATATATAATATTTCTCAAGACAGTGCTTGTGTGAAAATGTATAAATGGGAGTTGTACAGATCTTTCTCCCTTGAGTATGTTGATGTGTGGGGCGTGGGGAAATGCTAGCTTTTATTGCAATGGATTTGTATTATTTGAGCTTTCTATTATTCAATTTGCTTGTAGGAAGTATGTATCCTTTAAAGCCATGCCTGTATGTGTTTGGCCTCCTTTTGTATTTTTAGTTTATAATGGTAGTTATTTTGATGATGTTGTAGAATGTAAGGAGGATAGTTGTTTTTATAGTAATGCTTCTATGTTTTCTTTANCTATTGTGACCAGAATGCCTTGATTTGTACCATGGTCCATGCAGGCCCTTTCAGTTATGACCTTGTTTAGACCCAAAAGGTCAATTCCACTTGGATGGATGTTTGCATGACTGAAGGACTTGCAAATTGAATTGCCACTGCTATGTCATACCTAAAGGAATGGGCCGGTATTAGTTTGCTGATTGAAGGATGGCTTTCATATCTTACACAGCTCTGAATACTTTTTAAATTACAAGAATGACTGCCCTAGTAAGATATCCATATTGCTACATTGATAGCTCAACTATTATTGGTGTAATAAACTACTTTGCATTAGAATCATGTTCCCTAGTAGCTGTCCTCAACCTGTGAACCCTCATTATTTGAAAACACATATTTCTGATGATCTTAGGAACTGAAAGATTACTTATTAGAAAAATTACAGTCATGAAACAACAACAAACGTAATCTTATGGCTGCAGGTTTTAAGGTACAGAGAAAAATCTGTGTTTTTCAATAGTTGTAATGTAAACATTGAAGATCATTGTTCTATGGGAAGCCTGGCACTTCAAATTGTGCAGGAACCCATGGTAGGAGACCTCACAGGACTCATGGATACAATTAATGTCATTATTTTACTAAATGAACAGAGAATCAAACTAGCCTCTAAATTAATATATACATAACCATAGATTATTGCAACACAAAGAACACATCAGAGAAGTTTTTGTGTACTGTAAATATGGTTATCACATTGAACAAAGTGCAGAGAATGAATGACTCTATAAACCCCAATCACAAATTGGTTATCTGTATCATTAGTCAAACCCAAGTTTTAGATAACTTCATGGTAAATAGGATAGAAATATTTAAAGGGTGTGATGTGAACGAGCACCAGAAAAGAAAGATACTATCTCTTAGCTATGTCAGGATCACTGCACTCATAAGTTAAAATCAGTAAGCAATTTTGCAGGCTGTCTCATATCTGTGGTTTTGGATACTAATGTTGTCGCTTGGCAACACACACAAACAATATTAGTCCAGTAACCATTCTAACATAAGGAAGGGGTTCATGAACCACCAGCAGTAAGAAAGGAGTTATTGACAATTTATAACTTCTTGATAGGTGGAGGCAGTTTTCTGTAAGGGTATAGCTCCTAGTCATTCAACCCATCACCAGGGGTATAATTCACACACCTAGGAGTATAAGGACAGAAGAAATTTACATGTGTGGTTATTTAAAAAAAAATAGAGTTTATAAAGTTATTTGTGATGGTTTGTATATTCTTGGACGAGGGAATAGCACCATTTGGAGGTGTGGCCTTGTTGGAATAGGTGTGTTACTATAGGTGTAGGCTTAAGACCCTCACCCTAGTTGCCTGGAACTCAGTCTTCCACTAGCAGGCTTTGGATGAAGACATAGAACTCTCAGTTCTGCCTATACCATGTCTGCCTGGATGATGCTCACACCTCGGTGATGATGGACTGAACCTCTGAACATGTAAGCCAGCCNCAATTAAATGTTGGTTTTTATAAGACCTACCTTGGTCATGGTGTCTGTTCATAGCAGTAAAACCCTAACTAAGACATTATGAGGAATTGGTAATGTGAAGACTCATGTAGAGATCTTGAAAGGACAAGTAAAAGAATCAACATAATCAAATGCTATTTTATGCATATATGATAGTCTCAAAGAATTAACAAAAGTATTACATTTTAAAAATAATTCAATAGATATTCCAGCCTCCTCTTCACCAGGTTCTTTACTGGATACCAGAGCCATTGTAGGCACCTATCCTTTCCCAACAGGTGAGAGGTGATGAAAAGCAGATATATTCTTTTTAGGGGTTGTTAAATGTTCTGTAGATATCTGTTAAATTCATATGGTTTATAACTTGTGATTCTTTCTTTGTGTGTCTCTTTAGTTTCTGTTTCAATGACTTGTCCATTGATGAAAGTAGAGGGTTGGACTCTCCCACTATTATTCTGTGATGCTTAATACATGTTTTGTGCTTTACAAAACTTTCTGTTACAAATATGGGTGCCATTGTATTTGGGGCATACATATTCAAAACTGAGCCTTCATATATATATATATATATATATATATATATATATATATATATATATATATTCATTAGTATTTAGTTTCTGTAGTGCTTTGTAATATTATTTGCTTGCCTTAACCATGATTGATAAAGCTTCCCTACCATTCTGGAGGATGCCTGTGCACTCACTTGATAGTGTTTGAAAGTTAAGGAATAAACTGAAAAAAATATGAATTAAAGTATCTTGTAATATGTAGGAATCAATTATCTCTAAAAGGTAAGAGTTCATTATTAAAAATGTATACTTGAGGAACAGAGCATGAAGAAATCTTTTGGCCACCATAAAATATTGTCTCCTGGACAGTTTTTAAGTGCTGGAAGTAATGAAAAATATACTGATGTGGATCATGGCAGGTGTAACAACAATAAGTCCAGTAGAATAGTGTCATAAATATCATGGGAGTAAGTGTAGACAATCAATTTAAGATGGAATTGGAGGTCTGCTTCACAAGACCAAACTCATATATGTCAACGATTTAAATAAAAGAATATGTAGCTGGAGAGGCCACAGACCCAAGGGAAGAACTTACTACCTTTATTTTGCTAAATACACAATAAAATTGACTCCCAAGCAGTTATTTTTGTAACAAAGGAATAGTAATCTCTCAGCTCTTATAAATGAAACTTCTTTTTGTAGTCTATGTGATTCATACGAAGACCTAAAATAAAGTTGCTGAGAATAAGAGATGCTGGCGGCCACAGCTAAAAATAAGACATGTATATCATACCTCTTCCTCTCAAGACTCAGGGATTATAATGAAAGAAGAGCAAAAAGTATGTAAGAACCACAGTTGGGAGATGATATCGTCATCAGGCAAACATGTTTATTTTTTTAATTATTTTATTAGGTATTTTCTTCATTTACATTTCAAATGCTATCCCAAATGTCCCCTATACCCTCAACCCATCCTGCTCCCCTACTCACTCATTCCCACTTCTTGGCCCTGGCATTCCCCTGTATTGGGCATATAAAGTTTGCAAGACCAAGGGCCCTCTCTTCCCAATGATGGCAGACTAAGCCATCTTCTGCTATATATGCAGCTAAAGACAAGAGTTCTGGGGGTACTGATAAGTTCATAGTGTTGTTCCACCTATAGGGTTGTAGACTCCTTCAGCTCCTTGGGTAATTTCTTTAGCTCNTCCATTGGGGGCCCTGTGTTCTATCCTATAGATGACTGTGGACATCCACTTCTGTATTTGCCAAGCACTGGCATAGCCTCACAAAAGATAGCTACATCAGGGTCCTTTCAGAAAAATCTTGCTGGCATATGCAATAGTGTCTGCATTTGGTGGCTGATTATGGGATGAACCCCTGAGTGGGGCAGTCTCTGGATGGTCCATCCTTTCATCTTAGCTCCAAACTTTGTCTCTACAACTTCTTTCATGGGTATTTTATTCCCTATTTTGGGGAGGAATGAAGTATCCACGTGTTGGTCTTCCTTATTCTTGTGTTTTGGAGATTGTGTCTTGGGTACTCTAGGTTTCAGGGCTAATATTCACTTATCAGTGAGTGCATATCAAGTGAGTTCTTTAGTGAGTTACCTCACTCAGGATGATATCCTCCAGATACACCCATTTACCTAAGAATTTCATAAATTCATTGTTTTTAATAGCTGAGTAGTACTCCATTGTGTAAATGTACCACATTTTCTATATCCATTCCTTTGTTGTGGGACATCTGGGTTCTTTCCAACTTCTGGCAGCTATGAACATAGTGGAGCATGTATCCTTATTACCAGTTGGAACCTCTTTTGGGTATATACCCAGAAGAAGTATTGCTGGATCTTCTGGTAGTNCTACGTCCAGTTTTCTGAGGAACCGCCAGACTGATTTCCAGAGTGGTTGTACAAGCTTGAAATCCCATCAGTAATGGAGGAGTGTTCCTTTTTCTCCACATCCTTGCTA
>NW_018392348.1:16657-31712 GCF_900095145.1 Mus pahari | reverse complement strand
ATTTCTTTCTCATCCTGTTTATCCTTTGTGTAGAGAAAGGCGACTGATTTGTTTGAGTCAATTATATCCATCTACTGCACTGAACTTGTTTATCAGGTTTAGGAATTCTCTGGTGGACTTTTTAGGGTCACTTATATATACCATCATATCATCTGCAAATAGTGATATTTTGACTTCTTCCTTTCCAATTTGTATCACCTTGATCTCCTTTTTTTTTTTTTTTTTTGTCGAATTGTTCTGGCTAGGATTTCAAGTACTATATTGAATAGGTAGTGAGAAAGTGGGCAGCCTTGTCTAGTCCCTGATTTTACTGAGATTGCCTTCAGCTTCTCTCCATTTACTTTGATGTTGGCTACTCATTTGCTGTAGATTGCTCTCATTATGTTTATTTATGGGCCTTGAATTCATGATCTTTCCAAGTCTTTATCATGAAAGGTTGTTGGATTTTGTCAAATGCTTTCTCAGTATCTAACAAGATGATCATGTGATTTTTGTCTTTGAGTTTTTTTATATAGTGGATTACATTGAATGAATTCCATATATTAAACCATCCCTGCATCCTTGGGATGAAGTCTATTTGGTCATGATGGATGATCATTTTGATGTGTTCTTGAATTCGGTTTAAGAGGATTTTATTGAGTATTTTTCCATCGATATTCAGAAGGGAAATTGGTCTGAAGTTCTCTTTCTTTGTTGGATCTTTATGTGGTTTAGGTATCATAGTAATTGTGTCTTCATAGAACGAATTGGGTGGAGTAACTTCTTTTTTTATTTTGTGGAATAGCAAACGTGTTTTATAAAGACAGAAGAGGACATTTGCACATGAGATTTCATGTTATGACACTATGCATAAATCCTGGAAAAGAAAAGACTAAGGCTAACAAAATTCCAGCACGTTGGAGGCTGTCAGAATGTGCCACTTTTAGCAGAAATATTTTTCACCAGAGAATATGTCTTTGAATTTTTGACTCAAAAGTTGAGAGAATACACATGCTTTCATAGATGCTTAATACAAGGCACACATTATTATAACAAAGTAGTCAATGTTTTAGTAGAATAAATGTTTTGTTGCTGCTATTTTTAATAAAGTTATATATGAATGTATGTATGTATGTATGTATGTATGTATGTATGTATGTATGTATTTACATTCCAGATGTGGCCATTGCTCCTGATCTCACCTCCCAGATATCCTACCAACAACCCTTTCCTCTCCTCCTCTTCCTTCCTTCCTTTTTTTTTTAAAAAAAATCAAAGAGACAATGAAGGGTAGATTTGACTAAAACACATATACATGTATGAAATACTTAGAAACATTTAAGAATTAATTGCTCTAAGTTTTTTTCTTTGTTAAGAACTAAGTTGATTTGCTTTGGAAGAAATCAGAAAAAAACTGAATTCAATGGGACATACAGACTTTTCTATACTTCTCATTATTCTGACCTCAAAGTTTTGAGAACCTCCTAGAGTAAAGCCAGTCATCCTCCAGGAATCAGGAAAACTTAGCACTGTTTCAAAACACATTGTCCCTTAAGAGATATTCATGAGAAACTTTTAAGTGTCTTTTTTAATTTTGCAATTGAGAAAAGTTTCATGAATGATGTTGTCTTCCTAAGCCAGTGCTGCCATTGTCACTGCAGGTGAAATGAAAATTGTCATTCTGGAAGGAGGTGAGGTCACAGAGTAACAGAGTTTTATCTCAGGATTCGGCTCTCTCCCTCTCCCACACTGCTGGTTATTATGAAGTCAGGATCTGTACACTGAACAAAGCATATGGCAGAGGCAAGAAGCCAGGTGAGTTTTCTTTCTTTCAAAATGTGTTGTAGAGCCAGGAAAGAAAGGAAGCATGTGAAAGTACTGATTTCTGGCAATAGGATCTTTAGGTAGAAACACCTCCATGGAAGAGACAGACAAGGCACAAGAATAAGTCAACAGCTAAGAGGTGAGTGAGAAAGACAGAAATGTTTCTAACCTTGTGCCAATCATTCTTGGTTCTTACTGTAATATAAGTCCCTTAATGACAGTGAGTGTGGATAGCACCAGGGTAATATAGCCTGTCTGTGAATATGCTGAAGGAGTGTGGTAATACAGCAATGTGGTAATTCAGCTTACCTTACATAATGTGTAGAATAACATTGCAGGTATTACTATAATTGGTGAACCTATCTTGGTTTCAGATCATAGTAAACAGTAGAATGGAAATATAACAAGCATGCAACCTTAAGAAGGTACAATATGTGAATATGTTCTGGAGTAAAATGTATTTTTATGTGAATTTTTACGTTAATGCATTTATAAGTTATAGAGGCATTAAATGATTGTATTGTATGATCCCTGATACAATGACTAGTTTGAAACCCCTCTCTTGAACTTAAGAAGAGATCACTGAAAGGAAGTTTTAGAGTGAGTATCACAGCAATGACACCAAATATATCTTGTGTTTAGTCATACTATAATGTTAACCATAACCTGATGTATGCTTTCCCTTACTGTTCAATTTCTTGATAATGGAACACAAGACCATATGCAAGGAGAGTCAAAGCTCTACCCCTCAGCTATGTTATTCTACACATTTAGTTTTTATTTCAGGTTTGAAAATGTTTATGTTTTCACATTTTCCAAGGTTTATTTCTATAGGTCATATACAACTCCTCTATTTGAGTGCATTGTCAATTTTACTATAATAGGTTCATTAATATAAGAAGTAGTCTGTATCAAATTTTAAATAAAATACTTTAGTAACAAAATTTGATCTAAAGCTATTTAAGTATACTTTAGCATTTCATGTTATATTTTGTACATAATAATGGTTTAGTAATTCAACTGTAATTAATACTAAAACCTTTATTCAATGCCTTGATAACAATGCATTTTTCTGGTGAATGTATACATAAAAGGGTTTGTCAGATGAAACTTGGATGGGACAACTTTTAGGTCAGATTATACTTAGAACACTGTATTTTATTAATAATTCAAATGCTGTATTAGCAGTTGTCTTTTGCCTATAAAATAAGCTGTTGTGTCAAAATGAAAACTCATGTAAAAGATTAATTTATTATCTTTTTGATTTGATGTTTATGAATATTTTGTCTGCTTGTATATGTAGAAACTGTGAGAATGCTGTCCCTAAAGAGGACAGAATTTGGCTCTTAGCCATTACTAGGGACACGTTGTTATTTCTTATGGATATGTAAGTGAATATAAGGGATTGAAAGATGATAGAAAATGATCAGGCATGATTGAGACAGCTGGACACAGGAGAGACATATTTGGATGTCTCATTCATTGAGTGTCATAGAATTGTATTCACTGTTGGAAGATAAATCAAAGCAGGGGAACCACAGCACTGGTATATGTCTTTTGGTTTCCTGTGCATCCATGCTAGTATCAGGTAAGAAAAATCATAAGATATAAATGGTACAGATTGATATATATCCAATGAAATTATATCTTTAAAAATATATTAACCATTAGACATAAAACAAAGGGAATATTTACTAGTGATGGTATTTTATTTCAGTTTATGTGACCACAATGTACATTTGTGTGCAGAATCCTATGACTATGGAGATGAATAAGTATTTCCAGATTGAGCACAGTGATCTTACAGATCTGAGGACAGGTGTTGTCATACTATGGTGGATGCTGGTCATTGTTTCTTTCCATTAACATTGCTTCTTACCTCACTACATTGAATGCAGTTGGATTAACAAGTACTCGGTTCTCAAACACATTGTACACATAGGTCTTAGTCATTATCAATTAAGGAGTCTTTAATGCCATAGCAGATTTTAGGGTGTCAATAATTGTGAGTAAATATTTCAAGCCAGGTAAGTGTAAAAGGTCATATCCACTGGAATCATCACTATGGAAATATACTTTGTCTCTTAGTAAGAACAAACTTTAAAAAGCTTCCAAGGTATAGACATAATGCCATTATGGATGCTGAAAATGTTGTCCCTGTGTTGTACAAATGCTTACTTCTCTGCTCTCAGATCTTGTTTCAGATTGCACATGGCATTGAAATGCTTATGTGAAGAATATACTGTTTCAATTCTTATGGTTTATTTTTTGCCCTGCCAATAAATGCTGGTAACACAATGACTGAGTAGAAGGGAGAATTGAACTGGACTACAACCAGTCAGGAGAGAGAGAGAGAGAGAGAGAGAGAGAGAGAGAGAGAGATTCAGTTTGATTCACAAAGAAGTAGTTCATCAGAGTTCAGTTGAAGCACAAGGAGGCCCCAAATGCAAGTATACTTGGTACCTTGGCTGGGAGGTTCCCAGTTTTCTTTAGGGGGTAAAAGAGATAAAATGACTGCCCAGGTATTGTGGTGAAGCTTTAAAATAAATCTTGGTCTCTCTAGGTCTTTACTGGGGAACTAGCTATGATTAAGTAATATAGCCACAGTATCAACTTCCCACCTACATTTACATAAAAATTAAAATTTACACCATGGATGCCAGATTTTAACTTGTCCCATGTTGGGCACAGTATATCCTAAATGATCTCACATTTCTATAAGTATGTTCATCGTATGGAGAACTTTAAAAAATTTCCTTGAATCCTGTTGTTGTATTCGTAGGCTGACCACTTGGGAGGAAGTGACAGGAGGATGTCAGTGAGATTGAGTTCAGCTTCACTATGTAGTAAATGCCAGGAAATATTGAGAAACCATGGATAAAATAAACAATCAAAAAACCCCAAAAGAACAATTATGAAAACAAAGTTACCAATGATACTGGGTATTCATATTTCTTTCTTTGAAAGTGTATATACTAAGTGCCATCAATATTTCCTATGTGTATCACAGTCAAATGGAGCATCAAATATATTCAGAACAGGTTTATGATACAGTTGTAACAATATTTAAACACTTACATCAGTATGAATAAGTGTTTACAAGTATTAGAGAATTTTTGTTGGGCTCATGGTCTCAAACTATGGTTTCATAAGTTTCATGTACATTCTCCAGCTCCATTTATCCAGAAACATAGCTATGTCACTCACTCTATCCTTCCTTCCTTCTTTTTTCTTCATGTATCTTTCCTTCCTTCTTTCCTTCCCTTCTACCCTCCTTGCATCACTTCATTCTCTCTCTCTCTCTCTCTCTCTCTCTCTCTCTCTCTCTCTCTCTCTCTCTCTCTCTCTTCATGCCATGCACTAATAAAACAAAGATAATGATTTTTTTATTTTTTACATATTTTTACAAGTAAAGAACAATGTGGAACACAGTATATAGAGTGATAAATATATTATAAAGTTCTCAACAGTTCCCATTAACTTTAACCAAAACAGATCTCTGTTTCATTTTCAAAATTAATACATATATTGGTAACATTTACAAAGTTAGACCACATTTTACCTGTGTGTAGCTTTTATTAATTTTTGGAATGTTTGAATCTGTGAGATTTCATCACACCAGAAGTCCATTCTTGCTTAGACACCTGACCTGACTTGTGTGTGTGTGTGTTAGTGTGTGTGCATATATGTGGTGTGACATTTTATAACAGCTAGCTCTTAATTTAATTAGTCATTTGAACTATCATTCTAATATAGTATGCAATTTTAATATTTTTTTCTTATCAAAGATAAATATAAGTCTGTGGCAGCTCAAAGACCACTTTGTTCAATGAACTTCATATCCAGAGTCTGTCTTAGCAGTCTTGGTGAGTGCCTAGAGCAAAACATTTTTTAAAGAGTATACTGGAATGCATTTTATATCTAGATTTTAAATGCAAAATGCTTGGAAAAATTTACAACTTGATTGAAATTTGGCATAAAGAAGCAAAGCTTTCCTTCAGGTGATGACCAAATGGAGTGTGGTGAATGTAGGAAGTATGAAAATGAATGTAGTCAGGGTAAATTATGTAAACCCCCCTAATAATGAATAAAAATATTTTATTGGATAAAACGAATTAACTCATTTAAGTTTTGTGGTTGTTACTGAATTATATATATATATATATATATATATATATATATATATATATATATATATTCTGAAAAGTCTCATATTATGTTTGGTTATATTGCCTGTCGCTATTCCTCATTTCTCATAGGCTAGTATCATATTATCCTGAGTGCTGCACATTTTAGGAAATTTAAGTATCTTCTTTTATCAATAGGAACATTCTGGGGTATTGAGTAATTTTATAGTAACAACCATGGAAAGTAATCACTCCTTCAAAGTTTGGGATGAGAGATTTTTTTGGTTTTTGTTTTTTTTTATGTGGTCTAGGTTGGCCTTATGCTTGCCAATTTAAAGTATCCTCTATTTCTTCCTCTTAGTAACTCAATGGATTAAAGGTGTCCAAGCCGGGTGTGGTGACATACACTTTTAATCCCAGCAGTCGGGAGGCAGAGGCAGGTGGATATCTGTGTACGAAGCCAGCCTGGTCTACAAAGTGAGTTCCAGGACAGCCAGGCTACACAGAGAAACCCTGTCTCAAAAAAACAAAAACAAACAAACAAAAAAACAAAACAAAACAAACAAAACAAAACAAAACAAAACAAAACACTGTATTCAGAATAGCCAGAATCTGGAAACAACCCAGATGTCCTTCAACCTAAGAATGGATAAAGAATATGGTTCATTTACACAATGGAATATGACTGAGCTATTAAGAACTGGGACATCATGAGTTTTGTAGGCAAATGAATGGAACCAGAAAGTATCAACCTGAGTGAGGTAACTGAGACCCAAAAGGACATGAATGGTGTGTACTCACGAATAAGTGAATATTAGCTAAAGAAATAGAGAATATCTAGGATGTAATCCACAGAACTGAATAAGGTTAACCAGCAGAACAGTCCAAGTGAGGATGTTTCAACCCCACTTGTGAGGGAGAAGAATGCTATCACAGGAGGCAGGGGAAGGAGGGAACTAAGTGGGAGAAAGGAGGAGGAAGAGGGGAAAAGAGGAACATGATCAGCTATGGTGTGGGTGGAGGGTTGAAGCGAAGTCCTGAGAGTCAGCAGAATGAATGGAAATGTGCAACCTCGGAGGGTAGAATGTAGGGGAACCCCCTAGTAAGTACCAGAGCCCTGGGAGGTGAAAGACTCAAAGGGAGAGAACTTAGATGAAAATGCCCAGCAGTGGGGAGAGGGAACTCTGTAGAGTCCACCTCCAGTAGAAAGACAGGGTAACAAGTGGAGGGTTTGGGTTGCTATCCCTTAGTCAAAAACTATGACCTAGAATTGTGCCTATCTAAAATAACTACAGGGACAAAATGGAGAAGAGACTGGTGGAAGGCAGTCCAGTAACCTGCCCAACTTGGGTTCTATTTCAAGGGATGCTCCAAGGCATGACACATTACTGCTGCTATGTTGTGCTTACACACATCAGGCAAGTATGGTATTCCTCTAAGAGACCAAAAAAGAACAGCTGACTGAGACAGATGCAGATATTTATACTCAATCATTCAACTGAAGTTGGGGACCACTGTGGTTGAATTACAGAAAGGCTAGAAGAGGGCTGAGAAGGAGAGATGCTCCATAGGAAGACCATTGGTCTTAACTAACCAGGACTCTTCAGATATCTCAGCCACTGAGCCAGGAACCAGACAGCATACACAAGCTGATCTGAAGTGCTGGATACATATACAGCAGCGCACTGCCTGGTGTGGCCTTAGTAAGAGAAGAGGCATCTAATCCATGAGAGAGGTAGTGTGGAGGCCTAGTAGGGGTTGGGGAAGAAATCCTCCTGGAGAGAGGGGTGAAGAGGAATGGGATGAAGAACTGTGAGAGGGCAAATCATGAGGGGGGAAATGACTGGACTATAAAAGTTAAAAGTAATAAAAAAATTCACTTTTAAATGAAAGCTTATATTTTAGGGATAAAATAATTCGGGTTTATTATGTTAAATAATTAAGTTATTATGAGGAGAAAAATTCATATAAACCAATATTAATGTAAAATTCCCAACACACAATCAACTATGAGACATGTGTATACAAATGCACATAAATTCATTTATACATCCATAGGTACATACATACATATATGGATATATACATATATGTATATGCAAACTCTCAAACATTTAAGCACATGGCATATATTTATTGCAAAATATGATAATTATTTTCTTTTTATTGGTTATTTTATTTATTTACATTTCAAATGTTAACCCCTCTCCAAGTTTCCCCTCCTCAAGACCCCATCTCCTCTTCCCTCTCCTCTGCCTCTATGAGAGTGCTCAATCATTTCAGGAAACTACTTGGCATTATATAAACTAGGGAAATAGATGAAGGTATGCAGGAGGTAATAACACTATGGATGACTGAGGGTCCAAATGGAATTTTTATCTGTGCTTGTCTGTTTCTTTGGGCTTATTTTTAACAGAGCATTACCTTTATCTCAGAAAACATAGGTTGCTGACTTAAAAGTGGGATGCCTCCACTTGAATATTTGTTCTGAGTTTCTAGAGACACCCAAAATAATATACACTTCTGTCATTGGTCCTGATTATCAACCTGAATGTTATAGCAAGTCCTTCTTGCTGAAGATACCACAAACTTTGGAGATTGGACATGAGAAATCAAGTTAGTATTGGCCAAGAAAATTCAGCACTGTTGGGTACATTTTATAGCACCTGAGTGCATTCAAGTTACTGGAAGAATAAAGATACTCAGCTTTTTATACTGTGAACTTCATCAATGTCCATTTTAGTAAAACACTACCATTAATGCCACATTGGCAGCATATCTAATGTTGTGGTACACAGCATTTGTCTGGTTGTATTTGTGGCCTGTTCTAAAGTGAACATGGTTCATGAGTAATGGAATGCATAGATTTCTGATAGTCTTATGAACAAAGACACTAGTCATTAAGAAAACTACCATTGTAACAGCAAAAATGTTTATGGTTGTAGACGGTTTCTTTTCTTTTTGTAACTATTGAACTTGTTTTAATATTTTTCACAAGTGGTGATAATACTAATGAATGGACAAGGAATAATCATAAGATTGTCCCCAACATTATAAATATTGAATTAAAAATTTAAAATATATCCCGATTTGAAAAATAAAGATTGTCATCAATGAAGCTCTACAGGTCTCTGCATTACTGAAGGTTCTAGCCTTTATCCACTTTCTCAGGACCTCCTAGTATGCCTCTTCTTCCTCCCATCTATTCCATTCTAGGTCCATGAAGACCCACAGGACCACCTTGTCTTCCTCCAACGAAGCCAACTTGGTCCATGTTGGAAGCCTCCTCTAACTCCACTTTTGAATACTATTCCAGAACAAACAAGATCGATGAATCCACCTCTTTCTCCTTGCATGCCACCAGGGCTGCCTCATATACTATCAACACCTCAAGGTGGAAATGGAGGAAGGAGGAAGACCTTGGAACTAGAGGTTTTACATTGTTTGAATTCTCTTCTCCAGACAAAGTTCTCATTTCGGCAGTCTGCCAGACTCCAGCTAGGTGCTGGACATTTCATCCTCCAAAGGGGTTTTCTCTGGAGCCTTGGATCCCTCCTGGGTGAAAGCTTCCTGTCTCCTCCATGGCCTCCCTTGCAAACCATGGGTTCTTTGAGACTTCCTGTGCCACCAAGTCTTCCCTGAAGTGGTGGTGGCATCTCTCTGCCCCCACATGGTGACATGCCACCCTGCATGCTGTTTATTGGAGGTTTCTTTCAGACATGATAAATTTTAAGTTTGTTTCCTTGAAAATTGTTCCAAACAAACCATTCCACAGCACCCTTGGCTTTTGGTGGATCTTCATAGGACACCGTGGCATCACCTTTAGGCTTTCCTCTCTCCTTATGCAGATAGATATGGATCATAGGTTGTCCAATTCTCTTCTTCATCTTGACAACCCACTTTGCTTAAAGAGGTCTGCCAGATCATCCACAACCAAATTGTCATTTAATCCTTGCACAGAAATTGCACTGTTGTCAGAGTCTTCATTGGGATCTATAGGAAGGGCTAGATCAATATCTGGTCCTTCATTCATGGCTTATTAAAGCTACCTTGCTCTCTAGAGCTGCCCATTCCACCATGTCCTCCACCCTGCCCACTTCTGCTCATGCCTCCATGATCTAATTCTCTTATTCCCCTGACTCTGTTATCTGAGCCACTCAAGCTCTGGTTCTCCCCTGGTCCAGAAAATTCTCCAGACTTCTGCCCATAAACATCCATGCTGCTGGGGTGATTCTGTAGGAATGAACTCCACTGCCCATAGCTCTTGTTCTGTTGGCTATATTGACTTGGAGTCTGGCTATAGGATCTGTTCTGAGCAGGTAACTAATAGGATGCTGCTGCCCATAGCTACTTTATTGAAAACAGCTATTCTGTTGTCCCTAGCTTCTTGGCTTCTCATAGGTGTTCTGCTGAAAGTAACTGCTCTGATTGTAACTACTCAGCTGTTAAGAAGAGTAGCTGGTGGAATGGAGATATGGTGACTAACTGCATTAGGTAGCTCCCAGGTACCAGGGGATAAAAGTAGTTGCTCTATCAATATCAGGCTGGGCTTGTTATAACACCCTTTGTGTTAGATGGAAATTGCCAAGTTTTAGAGAGCTTGTTACCATTTTGTGGTCTTGTAGGTGGGGAGGCTGCTGGCTACTGGACATGGGATGGGTAGGCACGCTGGGTGCCATATACAGACTGAGCTTCATAAGACACCTGCATTTTGGTGACTGTAGCAGTGGTGAAATCATAAGCACTATTGCCATACACTTGGACTAGCTGGCTGTATGCCTGGGGTGCAGTTGGAGTGGTATAAACAGTGGGAGATTGTCCATAAGAACAACCCTGAGACTCCACCACTCACAAGTCAAAATGGCTAAGATCAAAAACTCAGGTGACAGCTGATAGTGGCAAAGATGTGGAGGAAGAAAAACACTCCTCCATTTCTGGTGGGATTGAAAGCTGGTACAACCACCGTGGAAATCATTTTGGCGGTTCCTCAGAAAATTGGACATTGTACTACAGGAGGATCCAGCAATACTGCTCCTGGGCATATACCCAGAAGTTGCTCCAACATGTAATAAGGACACGTGCTCCACTATGTTCATAGCAGCCTTATTTATAATTGTCAGAAGCTGGAAAGAACCCAGATGTCCCTCAACAGAGGAATGGATACAGGAAATATGGTACATTTATACAATNGAGTACTACACAGCTATTAAAAACAATGAATTTGTGAAATTCTTATACAAATGGATGGATATGGCAGATATCATCATTAGTGAGGTAATACAATCACAAAAGAACACACATGATATGCACTCACTGAGAAGTAGATTTTGCCCAGAAGCTCGGAATACCCAAGATACAATTCACAGACCACATGAAACTGAAGAAGCAAAAGACCAAAGTGTGGATACTTCAGTTCTTCTTTGAAGGGGAACAAAATACCCATGGAAGGAGTCACAGAGACAAAGTGTGAAGCAGAGACTGAGAGAATGAACATCCTGAGACTGCCCGACCTATGGAGCCAACCAATAAACAACGACCAAAACCAGACCATATTTTGGATACCAACAAGAGCTTGCTGACAGGAGCCTGATATAGCTGTCTCCTGAGAGGCTCTGCTAGTGCCTGACTGCCATGTCAACTCCAGTAGTGACTTGCATTACAGATTTGAAAACCTGGACACAGTCCTGAGAAAAAGAGTTTCAAAAGAAACTCAGCCTCCTGGAGCCTTGGCATCCCAATAACCCATATACTCTATCCGCATGTTAGTATGGTGTATGCTCTCTTTCAGTATTGTAATGCCTTTAAAGATTGAATTTTTATCATAGATGAATTTCCACCAGTGTTCCAACTTCCTAGAAAATCCTTAAAGCCAGGAGCTCAGAATTCAGTAGGAAAGGTTCGCTAACATTGGAATTTACTTCTTGTAAAGTCCCATGAAACTAATTAGGCATTAAAAAGAACAGAGCCAGAATAGCTCAGGGCTAGTCTGAAGAAGTGTTTACTGAGGACAGGGAATACACATTGGCCTGGTGAAAAGGTGGGTTCTAAATCCCCTAAAACAGGTTTTCCTCTAGGCCCAAAGGAACAGCTTAATTTAGGATTTACTGGGAACCCCTAGGGGTGAGGGATTACAATTAACACCTGGCTTCCTCCTCAAGCTGCCTGGTCCCCCCTGATCTTTTGATGTATACAATCTTTTGTCTTGTGTCACTGTAACTCTTGGGGATGTATCCTGCCTGGTTTCCCTTGTTTGTTCTGTATTAAAAGTTTGATGCTCAATTTGAACATTACACTCAGTTTCTACACTCTCTCTTTCTCTCTCATGTGAACTCTGTTTGTCACTCACCGAATCCTCGCTCATCTGCAAGGGAGACCCGTTCCATGCAGATAGGAGAACCAACAAGGAGATCACTCAGACTGAAAATCTACAGCAAAGACCATCTACTGAAGACCCTCTGCTCACCACAACACCGGCCATTCAGGCCACAACACTAGAGAGGAAACAGAAAACACCTGAGAGCACATCAAAAATGCATCTATCAGTACCCAAACCTACAATAACACCAAACGCAAATGATTTGGAGGCATCTCAGGAACACAATCAAACACATTCCAGGCAATATGGTACCACCATCTCCCACCTGTCCTACTACATCAACTCCTGAGTATTCCAACATACCTGAAACATAAGGAAATTACTTTAAATTCAATCCTAAGTTGATTATAGTTTCCTTTAAATAGGAATAAATCTTTTAAGAAAATGCAGGAATATACAATCTGTGGGGAGAGAAAAAGGAAACTGTTCAAAACATGAAAACGGAAATAGAAGAAGCAAGCAAAACAAACACTGAGAGTATACTGTAGGTAGAAATTATAGGAAAGAGAGTGGGCATCACAGACCTAAAAATCTCCAAGAAAATATAAGAGATAAAAGAGAGGAACATGGGCATGAAAGACAAAATAAAAGTAACTGATATGAGACAAAGTTTGGAGCTGAGATGAAAGGATGGACCATCCAGAGACTGCCTCACCCAGGGATCCATCTCATAATCAGCCACCAAACACAGTCACTATTGAATATTCCAGCAAGATTTTGCTGAAAGGATCCTGATAGAGCTGTCTCTTGTGAGGCTATGCCAGTGCCTGGCAAATACAGAAATGGATGCTCACAGTCACGTATTGAATGGAACACAGGGCCCCCAATGGAGGAGCTAGAGAAAGTACCCAAGGAGCTGAAGGGGTCTGCAACTCTATAGGTGAAACAACAATATGAACAACCTGTACCCATAGAGCTCATGTCTCTAGCTGCATATGTAGCAGAAGATCGGCCATCACTGGGAAGAGAGGCCCCTTGGTCTTGCCAAATTTATATGCCCCAGAACAGGGGAATGACAGGGCCAAGATGTGGGAGTGGGTATAGGGAATAGGGGAGCAGGGGGAGTATAGGGGACTTTTGGGATAGCATTTGAAATGTAAATGAAAATATCTAATAAAAAATTGAAAAAATAAAGTAACTGATATATCATTCAAAGATGTTAAGTGTTATACGTTCCTTATATAAAACATCCAGGATATCTAGGAATACTATAAAAATACCAAGCCTGTGAATGATAGGAATACAGGAAGGTTATGGTTCCCCGTGCAAAGGACCAGAAAATACTTTCAACAAAACTATAAATGAAAAATTTCCTGACCAAAAGAGACATGCATATAAAGATGCAAAAAGCTTCCAGAAAACCAAATAAATTGGACTGCATATATATATATATATCCCACAAAATAATCAAATCAGTAAATATACAGTACAAAGAAAGAATATTACTGCTTCAAGGGAAATAAGACAAGTAATATTTAAGTTAGACCTATTAAAATTATCCCTGACATTATCCTGAATTTTGTAACTCAGACTCAGGAAGGTTCACATAGTATATACTCACCTGCCAAAGTATATCAGCAAAAACATACAGGATAAACATGCTACAATCCACATGTTCATGAAACCTAAATGATAAGGAAGGACACTTGTGTCTCACTGAGAATGGGAAATAAAATGAACCTCAGAGGATAACAGAGAGGAGAGAACTGGGAGATAGTGTGTGTTGGGCAGGGAACAGTGCAAATCAACTATGGGGAGGACTGATGACTGAGAAAAACAGAATTGGGAGAGAGAACTGGAATTATTTTTGGGAGACCTCATCTCAGGGATAATGTAGAAACCTAGGAGAATGGAAATTACCATGAATATATGAGGGTTATCCCACCTAAGAGCAATACTGCATAGGGGACTTGAACAATTACTTCTTGTAACTAGGCAAGACTTGCCAACAAGAGCCTATCATAACTGTCTTCTGGCATGCTTCCCCCAGGAGCTGATTGAAGCACATGTAGAGACTCACAGCAAACAATACGATTCAGCATGCAGAATCTTGTCGAAGATAGGAAGAAATAATTGAAGAACCCACAGTGGTCAAGTACACTGCAAGAAAAAACTTCTGAAATCAAATACCCTGAGCTCATATGGGATCACAGAGACTGAAGCACTTACCAGAGAGTATCCAGGGATGGAAGAAGGCCTTTGACACATGTATAACTGATGTACAGCTTAGTTTTCATCTATGATCCTAAGAGGAGGATCAGGGTCTATCTCTGGCAATACTGCCTGACTTTGGATTCATTTTCTCTAATTGGGTTGCATTGTCTAACCTTATTGGAAACCAGGTTGAGGAAACCCAGGCATTTTTACAGCTTGCAGCTGAGAGCCATATAGTTCTTTGTTAAGAGCCAGTCGCCCCTTCCCCCTCAAGGCTGTTTCATGGGAATCAGCAAGATTCCGGCCCTAAACAAACATCAAGGACTGTTAAAGGAGTTTCCAGCTTTCCAGAGCTGCAGCCTTGGGCTGCAAAGAGGATCCAGGACTCTGAGATTAGCTGCCCAGTGTTCCAGAGCAGTGATGCCAAGACTCTTGAGAAAATCACAAGAAGTTTCAAGTCTGCTGTCAGCAACTCTTTGCTTGGCTTCCCTCTTCTTTCCCTCCCATTTCACCTCAGGTTCGTGATCCAGTGTTCCAGAGCAGTGATGCCAAGACTCTTGAGAAAATCACAAGAAGTTTCAAGTCTGCTGTCAGC
>NW_018392348.1:1748-16006 GCF_900095145.1 Mus pahari | reverse complement strand
CCCAGAAGTAGGAATGGTAAATATATAAATGAAAGAATTTGACAAGTTCAGGAGTNATTAGGAAAGTTAGAAAAGCAGGGCACTAGGGAGCAACTATCAGAAGCTACCACTGTGCCTCCTCTCCCTTCTCTGGCAGAATTCCCAGAAAAAAAAGAGATAAAGAATTAGATTTTAAACATGAGAGAGAAAGAGAGAGAGAGAATAAGTTTCAGAAAAGCAGTTATCCCCTGTTCAGGACCTTTTAGCAAAAGAGGAAAAAATAAAAATAAGCTATTTCGGAGCTCTCCTAGGAACTGGAGGAAATCGGGAGACATCCTGCTTCCTCTCTGGCTCCTATGGAGATATTCTTAGTTCTGGTTAGGATATCTGGGTCCCTTTGAGACATCAAGTTCTATTCCCTCTCTGTCTATTGTCTGTCCTTGGTGCACCAATGTCCATATGTCTGTCAATTTATGTTTGTTTTTGTTTGGTTGTTTGAATGATTGTTGTTCTGTGTTTCATGTTCAAAAAAATGGTTAAAACTTTATCTGTTGGCTGTCCATCCTTTGATATAGTTTAACTTGTTTAAAGGCAGTCTCAATTTGCACAGCAGAAGCTGATAAGTTACATGGCACTGTGGCAGGGAGTCAAGTACAGCTGAAAAAGTCCTGCTAGAGGCTGATTATCTACACAAGCATCACTTCCCTCTTGGTTTCCTAGCACAAATAGCCAGCACTGAGAGCCTTTCCACTGGGGTTCTTGGACCTCCCCCCCCCATACATATTTTTTTAATTTTAGGGCATGCCTCTGCCTCCTTAAAGGGACTAATAGTCCACCCCTTTTTAGTAGACAATGATTATACAGGAGAAATTAAGATTGTGGTCAGTGCCCCTTGAGGCCTGATATCAATATTTCAAGGGCAACACTTGGCACAGGCTCTGCCTCTTCCTCTAGATACCTCCCACCCAGTGATAGACACACAGTGCGGCTCTTCTCAGCCAGGCTCCTCAGACCTGTACTGGGTCCAGACAATCATTAGGGACCACCCTATGCTCAGCCTTAAGATAAATGGCAAGAGCTTTGAAGGCATTTTAGATTGAGGCATTGACTCTACTGTAATTTCACAGAGTGCCTGGTCTTCTGCTTGGCCTTTACAAGCCACTCTAACCCATCTGCAAGGAATTGGACAACCAAAAAAATACTCTCCAGAGCTCACAGTTGCTGACTTAGGAAGATAGTAAGGGAAATTCAGGCTCTATTCAGCCCTTCGTTGTTCCTGGCCTACCTGTTAATCTTTGGTGAAGAGACATTCTCTCTCAAATGAAAGTTTTTATGTACAGTCCCAATGAGGATGTTGCTCAACAAATGCTCTCCCAGGGGTATCTCCCTGGACAGGGATTAGGAAAAATGGACAGGGGAGGCCTATGCCAATAACTGCTTCTCCCAAAATGTATCGTGCAGGCTTAGGTTATAATTCTTATTTTTCATGAGGACCATTGCTCCCCCTGTACGCCAGGCAGATAAGATTACCTGGAAGGATGATTCCCCTGTCTGGATTGACCAATAGTCCCTCCCTTCTAAAAAAATTGTCTGAAGCCATAGAGTTAGTGCAGGAACAGATGGCAGCAAGACATATAGAACCCTCTACCTTGCCTTGGAACACCCCAATATTGTTATTCAAAAATGAAATGGCAAGTGGTGATTACTGCAAGATCTCAGAGCAGTTTAATAAGACCATGGTTCCCGGGGTTGGAGAGATGGCTCAGTGGTTAAGAGAGCTGACTGCTCTTCCAAAGGTCCTGAGTTCAATTCCCAGCAACGACATGGTGGCTCACAACCATCTTAAATGAGATCTGATACCCTCTGCTGGTGTGTCTGAAGAGAACGACAGTGTACTCATAGATAAAAAAATAAAATAAATCTTTAAAAAAAAAAAAAAAAAAAGACCATGGTTCCCATGGGAGCCTTACAACCTGGTATTCCCTCTCCAGTGGCTATTCCCAAGGGATATGCCAAATTAGTCATTGACTTAAAAGGGGAGTAAAATGAAACAGGGGGCAACAGACACCCAGGAGGTATTTCAAACAAAGCACAGAAATGAAATAGGCTGAAGTGGGCTCATTTCTGTTGACAGAATGTGACATGTGCATTATTTTTTTTTATTTTTATTTTTTTATTTTTTTATTTTATTTTATTTTATTTTATTTTATTTATTTATTTTTTTTTTTTGCGAAAATAGAATGTGAAGACTGTGGTCTGGGTAAAATTCACATTGTGTGGCCCAAATGAGCTCTTTTTTTTTTTTTTTTTTTTCAATTTTCCTATTGAACAATAAAGAGATACTGGCTAACAGAACTAATGCCAAAACAGCATCCTTCCACCTGCTGCATGCTAGAAACACAACTTAACATTAAAAATAAACATTACCTCAGAGAAGAGACTTGGAAAATGATTTTCCATGCAAGGGCTGTTCATAGCAGCAAGACATATAGAACCCTCTACCTTGCCTTGGAACACCCCAATATTGTTATTCAAAAATGAAATGGCAAGTGGTGATTACTGCAAGATCTCAGAGCAGTGTCCTTATTACCAGTTGGAAGATCTTCTAAACAAAGAATTCTTAACTACTAAGAAATACAAAATGGCTGAGAAGCACCTAAAAAAATGTTCAACATCCTTAATTATCAGGGAAATGCAAATCAAGACAACCTTAAGATTCACCTCACACCAGTCAGAATGGCTAAGATCAAAAACTCAGGGGACAGCAGATGCTGTCAAGAATGTGGAGAAAGAGTAACAGTCCTCCATTGCTGGTGGAATTGCAAGCTGGTACAACTTTGTTTGGTGGTTCCTCAGAAAATTTAACATAGTGGTACCAGCAGATCCAGAAATACCACTCCTATGCATATACTCAGAAGATGCTCAAACTTGTAGTAAGGACACATGCTCCACTATGTTCATAGCAGCTTTATTTATAATAGCCAGAAGCTGGAAAGAGCCCAGATGTCCCCCAACAGAGGAATGGATACAGAAAATGTGGTACATTTACAAAATGGAGCACTACTCAGCTATTAAAATCAATGAATTTATAAAATTCTTACACAAATGTATGGATCTGGAGGATATCATCTTGAGTGATGTACCCCAATCACAAAAGTACACACATGATATGCACTCACTGATAAGTGGATATTAGCCCAGAAGCTCAGANTANNCAATATACAATTTGCAAAACACATGAAACTCAAGAAGAAAGACCGAAGTGTGAATACTTTGATACTTCTAAGAAGGGACAACAGGATACTGAAGGAAGTAGTAACAGAGACAAAGTGTGGAGCAGAGACTGAAGGAATGACCTTCCAGAGACTACCCCACCTGGGGATCTATTCCATAAACAACCCAGACACTAGTGCAGATGCCAACAAAATTTTGGTGAGAGGAGCCTGATATATCTGACTCCTGAGAGGCTCTGCCAATGCATTGGAAATACAAAATTGGATGCTCACAGTCATCCATTGGACAGAGCAAAGGGTCCCCAATGAAGGATCTAGAGAAAGTGCCCAAGGAACTGAAGGGGTTTGCAGCCCTATAGGAGGAACAACAATATGAACTAACCAGTACCCCAGAGCTCTGTGGAACTAAACCACCAATCAAAGAAAACACATGGTGAGACTCATGTCTCTAGCTGCATATGTAGTAGAGGATGGCCCAGTTAGTTGTAAATGGGAGGAGAAGCCCTTGGTCTTGTTTGGGTTCTTTACCCCAGTGTAGGGGAATACTGAGGCTGAGAAGCAAGAGTGGGTGGGTTTGAGAGCAGGGAAAGGGGGGATTGGATGGGGGAAAGCTGGGAAGTGGGATAATATTTGAAGTGTAAATAAAGAAAAAAGGAGGGAAAGAAAGAAGCCAGACACATACAATGGAAAAAAAATAAAGAATGTATCTTCACAAATGATGCTGGTCTAACTGACTGTCAATATGTAGAAGAATGCAAATAGACACATATTTGTCACCTTGCACAAAGCTCAAGTCTAAGTGGATCAAGGACCTCAATATAAAACTAGATACACTGAATCTAATAGAAAGAAAATGAGAAAGAGCCTTCAACTCATTGGCACACGAGGAAAGTTTGTAAAGAGACTTCCAATGGCTCATGCTGTAAGATCAAGAATTGATAAAGGGGATCTCATGAAACTGGAAAGCTTCTGTAAGACAAAGGACTTAGTCAATAAGACAAATAGGAAACCTGCAGATTGGGAAAAAAAACTAATTAACCCCGCACCTGATAAAGAGCTAATATCCAAATTTTATAATAATTCAAAGAGCTAACCACCAAAAAAAAAAAAAAAAAAAACAAATAACTTAACCAAAACAATGAGGTATAGAACTAAATCGATAATTCACAACAGAGAAATGTCAAATGACTCAGAAGCACCTAAAGAAATGTTCAAAGTCCTTAGTGATCTGAGAAAGACAAATCAAAATGACCCTGAGATTCCACCTTACACCAATGAGAATGACTAAGATCGAAACCTCAGGTGACAGCACACTTTGGCAAGGATTGGGGAAAGAGGAACACTCCTCCATTCCTGATAATATTGCAAACTGGTACAATCACTCTGGAAATCAATCTGGAGATTCCTCAGAAAATTAGAAATAGATCTACCCGAAGACCCAGAAATACCAAGCTTGGGAATATACCCAAAACATGCCCTACCATGCAACAAGGGGATGTGTTCCACTATGTTCATAGCAGCTTTACTTATGAGAGTCAGAAGCTGGAAACCACCCAGATGTCTCACAACAGAAGAATGAATACAGAAAATGTGGTTCGTTTACCCAATGTCATTCTGAGTGAGGTAAATTCAGGACCCAAAAGGACATGCATGATTGTACTCACTTATAAGTTGATATTTGTCAAAAGAAAAAAAAAAGAAAGAAAGAAGAGTACAGAATACACAAGATGTGATCCACAGAACTGAAAAAGGCCATCAAGCAGAAGGGCCCAAGTGAGTGTGCCTCAGACCCACTTGGGAGGTAGAAGAAAATAAACACAAGGGAGGAGCAATATAAGCACCTGGGAAGGTAAGGGAACAGAGAAGGGGGTGGGGAAGAAGAGAATCTGATCTTGTACTGGGTGAGGGAAAAGAACCAAAGTTCCAAGGGCCAGCAGATAGAATGGAAACAGGGAACCTTGGGAGATGGGAGGTTGGGAGCAGCCTCCAGAATTCACCAGAGATCTAGGGGGCAAGAGACTCTCAGGACTCAAAAGAAGGGACCTTAGATGAAATGGCTGACAGTAGCGAGAGGGAACTTATAGAGTCAACTTCTAGTAGGAAGACAGGGTATCAAAGGAGGCAGGGGGTTGCCATCCCAGAGTTAAACTGTGATCCATAATTGTTCCTATATGGAGGAACTTCAGGGATGGAAATGAAAATGAGCCTGAAGAAAAGAAAGTCCATTGACAGGCCAAAAGGATCCAGATCAAGGGAGGTTTTAAGGCCTGATAATATTACTGAAGCTATGGACTGCTAACAAAAATAGACTTAGCATGACTTCTCTCTGGAAGACCCAACAAGCAGATGTGGATATTTCCATCTAATCAATGGACAGAAGCTGCTGACCACTGTGGTTGAATTGGAGAAGTGCTAGAGGAGGCTGAGGAGGACAACCCTGTAGGAGGACCAGCAGTCTCAACTAACCTGAGGCTCAGAGATTTCTCAAACAGTGTACCACCAACCAGACATCTTATACCACCTGATATGAGGACCCCAACACATATATAGCAGAGGACTGCCTGGTCTGGGTTCAGTCAGAAAAGATACACCTCACTTTCAAGAGACTGGAGACCCAGGGAGTTTAGAGATCTGGTAGACTGTGGGGTGTGTGATTGGATCATCTTAGTTTAGACAGTGGGGTGGGAAAGAGGTATGGGATGTGGAAGGGTGAGAATGTGGACTGGGAGGGAAATGGAGTTTGGAGTATAAATAAATAGTATTTCATGATATGGTACTGAAATAAATAGTGGCTGTAGTAGTCCTGAAAATGTGATGGACTCCCTTCTCATTAGCCAGAGAGATTAGTTTTCTGAGCCTGAATAGAACTGTCATTTTGATGGAATTCCTCAAGATTCAGAAGAGCAATTGAAAGCATCTCCAGGTGGTAAGAAGTGAGCCTGAGAGCAAGCTATTCCTAAGATCCTATATGGTTGATCCAGGGTTCTTCTCAAGGCATGAGTAGCCACCACTTTGCCTCTCCTTGTCTGCCATGGTCATGAGGCAATTTCTACATGCAAAGTACACCAAAAGAAATTCCACTGAGTCACCAAACCATACCAATGTTAGGAATAGCCCAGAGGTTTCAAATATACTTGTTACCACTGTATTATCGAGAATGCACAGGAAGTACAAGCCATTTATTTCACTAGAATGATAAGTTTGGACATGAACAAGCCAGGGAAACTTTGAGGAGATGATTTGTATATATTAGGCTAAAAAAACAGGCAGAAGCATCAGGGAGACTCGAGTGTATGTATAGATGGCAGTCCAATAGACATGCCCAGTAAACTGAATAGGTACTAGAGAAAATACCATAGGAGAGTGTGAAGGAAGAAGACTTGTAAGAGGAGTAAGAACCTCCACAAGAAGCAAGAAGACAAAGTGCCCAGAAAAGTACCAAGAGAAGGAGGACTAAGAAAAACCACAGGGTCCCAAGAGCATACGGTGAAAATTTCTGGGTTTCAGAAGAAAGAAATGCTGGTGAAAGAAAGGGAAGCTAATGGGCTAATAGGATTAAGGTGCATGACTGTGGTGATAAATGTTGTGAGGAGCTCTGTAAGAGGAACTTGCAAGGCTCTGAGAGTGTAGAAGGTATCAGGGGTTTTCATGTATTAGTTGACACTTAAGGTAGCCATTTGTCTTGAGTGTCCATGGAACAAAACACTTTTGAGATATAGAAAAAAATATAAGAGTGTGGGTGATAGGAGGATGCCCTCCAGGACAAAGTTCATACAACTTTTCTAAACTTTAATAGCACTGAAGTTCTTTCTGTGCCTCTGTGCCTCTAAGGAGTGACAGAAAATTTCCTGTTCATATTCCTAATTGCTTCCTTAGAGTAACTCACATAATTTGCTCTTCTTGGATTGTTTAGTTCTCTATTTATTTCTGAGAGGAAGGTGATTAAAAGGTACCGAAGATCCTTATGGAGATGCTGTCATCATGAATCCAGACTCAGGATAAATCTCAACCAGTGTTCTGAGAAAGAATAATAGGAGATCATGGCCCTTTAAGTGAATGAGAGTGTCTCACCACAGTTTCAGCAAAAGCTGTCTTCTCATGTTGACAGGCATTAGCATGCTATCCTCAAACACCGAGGTGAGTGACCTGAGCACAGAAGTAGTAAAAACGAAAGACATTAGAACGCAATCATTGGAAAAGCTCTTCGTGTGCTCTCTATAGCATCATATTTCTGTCCTGAGTGTCTCTCTTGTTCTTTGCTGTACTTAAATCTGTATTAAGAATATATAGCCTCTACTGCAAAGAAAAATATTTAGAGGATGAAGAATAGGAGTAAGGAAAAAATTGAAAAAAAAAAAAAAGAAAATGAATGAAAGAAAGGAAAATTTAAAAAATGGAAGAAATGAAGGAAGGAAAAAGAGAAGAAGGGATGGAGGGAAGAAGGAAAGGAGAAAAGAAGTGATGAAGGAAGAGAGAGAGATGGAGGGAGAGAGGGAAACTCAGGTTAAGTGGAAAGCACTCAGGTACTGTCTAGGATATGGAAATTTAGATGTAGTCTTGGGTGAACGTGTAGCTACTCAGTAAGTGTAGACTGTCTCCAATCTTCCCTCGACTGCAGAGTCTCCCTTATGGATACCACCTCAATTTCCTCTGACTTTTCTTCACTTTGCTTCCATTTCTGTCTCTCCTCTTAGTTTTTGTCTCTTTCTTCTTTCTCACACTATGTATGTTTTCTTCCTACTTTTACTTTTAAAAGAAAGATTTCTTTGGGATCCTTATTTTTCTTTAATGATGGCACTAGAGTTAAGACCCAGGGACATTCAAGATTAGATAAGGCTGGTCTACATCCACATCTTAAGCCAAATAGTTTAAAGTGTTTCACTCTTTTCATTCCTTCTACTTACCTATTTATTTGTTTCTGGAAAGATGCTACATTAGATTTTTTGTTGTTGTTGTTTAAATAGTTAAAAGACAGGAATGGGTCGTATTGGATATTTATATCAGTAATTAAAATTATACCATCAATGATAGAATTACAGGGAAATTTCGATAAGAAAAAAGAGAAATTTACAAAAGATTAAAAATTAGAAAGAAAAGTTCAATGATTTACAAGAAAGTAGTGAATGCATACTGGGAATTTGTTTAATTTCTTGGTACTTCAGGTATCGTGAAATATGTCAGAAGTTTTTCTGATTGTATTTCTATCTTTCACAGAATAAATCATTAGATTTGTTGGTATATCATCCCAGGTTCTTGTTATTTTAAAAGGACATGTGGACACAACATTTTTAAGTGTAAACAGTTAGGCATATGTACCTCTTGAAATTCTACACAGGTGACTGTCTTTCATTATGCCATTTCCAAAAAATAATTTGTTGCTCGTCTTCTAGATTTCATTTCAAATTCCTCCAACATCTTGCACTTTTCTATATCTTTTATAATCCTGTTCACTTTTCCTATATATGCTGTATTTGCTACCTTATACTTGGTTCCTCAACACCTCTTTTGTCTGCATCTTTTCATCTCCGTTTTCATTTTATATCCCATAAGTACTTTCTCTCCATGTGGACATGTACCTACAACATGTGATTCTTTTCCTGTGTCTGTCATCTTGCTGAATAGTTTGCCAATCCATCTCATTTGTGAATACTTCATGATTTTATTTTTCTTTAGAGTTGAACAACATATTCCACTGAGTAGAGATGCCGTATTTCTATTGTCTGTTGATGAACACCTAGGTCACACCTCATGGCTTTGCTATTATGAATGAAGCAGCAGTTTACATGAATGTAAAAACTTCTGTGTTATAAGACATAGGGTCTTGTGGGTATATGTCCAAAAATTATATAGTTGTGTTATGTGGTAAATTTAATTTTAATTTCTTGAGGTATCTTTGTATTTACTTCTATAATTAATGTATTACTTTTCTCTCCCACCAGTATAGAATGGTGATTGCTTATCCCCTATCTCCACAACACCTTAAAAACTTGTTATTGTCTATTCTCTTGATGCTTGATTCTAGGGTGTGCAAAGTAGTCTCAAAATATTTATAATTTTCAGTTCACCAGGAGGTAAATATGATGACCATTTGTATAAAAGCCTTTACTAAATACTTCTGTTTCTCCTTTAAAGAAATTTCTGTACATTACCTTACACTATATTTTGACTGGTCTGTTTGTAAATATACAGATTAATCTTTATTTTCCTTTATATACTCTGGGTATTGAGCTACTGTTTGTAGTACAAAAGTCAATATTTGTCTATTATTCTGTAGGTTTTACCTCACTAGGATGTTACTTTCTTTTAATGTTTGCAATACTTTTAATTTCAAGCAGTTACAATTGTTAATTCTTCATGCACTGTTTGTACTATTGAGTTTTGTTGTCTCAACCGACATCTGGTAAACTAGAATTTTCCTCTGAGAATTTTTAGTATTTTAGCTTTTAGCATTTAGTTTTTCAGCAAGGAAACAATGTTCATGCATGATGAGAAGATATAATCATAATCATATAATCATAATCCAGTTTTTATGAAGGTTGGTATTCATTTTATACAAAGTGATTCATTGTCAGAAATTATTTCCACCAACCATTCATGAAAGCATGATTGTGTCTTTTCAAATTCTTCCTGAGAACTGCTAAGAATTAGTAAGTCTACTGAGGAAAGCACAGTCTCTTTTTTTTAATACTTTTCACTCAAAACATGTCATTCCTTAACAGGAGTCGGATCCTTTCAGGGCCCAAGATTCTTGTAATACTTCAACTTGAACATAGTAATGATTTATAAGATGATTAAAGAAAAATCAACACTTGTTTGTATACATGTTAAAATATTTTACTTTCTGATAGAATCTGCACAGGCATTTTATTTCAACTTATACGCAACAGCATTAACCCCTGTTTGTATGTATGTTAATTTGTTTTGATCAATATCGGTTTACACAGATGTGTTAATACTGTATGTCTCATTGCAGGTATTATTTGCATCTCCTTATTGTACTTCTTTTATGATTGATGATATTGGGCCTAATTGTGCACATATTTTGGACATCTGATTTTTTAATATGAAATTTATCCATACCATGAATCCACGGCTCATTTGTTTTATATTTTGTATTTTTTCAAATGTAGTTTCTTACGTTTTTATGGTATATAGGCATAAGTCAGTATTTAGTAGTACAAATTGCTATTTCTTTGGATGGGAGTTCAATTTCTAGCTCACAACCATATTCAAGTTAAAAGGTGATGGGGCCCAGCACTCTGGCCTGTATTGGCACTTATACTCACATGCAACCTCTTCCATGATAAAAAGCAGAAAATTAAAAAGAAAAAATATTAAAATTAAATATGCTTTTCATATTGTGAATATTTAACCACTCTTTGCAAGTTAGATTTTCAAATATTGTCTGTTTTGTCAATAAATTTTGAGTTAGGCTTCTTGTGAATTTCAGAACTAATATAATATCTTAAAAACTCTTTCTTGCCTACAGTGATGGCTCAGTGTGTAAGAGCTCTGACCACTCTTCTGAAGTTCCTAAGTTCAAATCCCTGCAACCACATGGTGGCTCACAATCATCCTTAACAAGAACTGACTGACTCCCTCTTCTGTGGTGTCTGAATGACAATGAACTTAATCTACAATGACCTTAAATATAATAAATGAATAAATAAATAAATAAATAAATAAAAAATGTTAAAAAACATTGTTTATTTAAAATTGACCCCAAATCATTGTGTTTAGTCAAAAGGAATGAAATTATTAATCATTTTGGGAGACTTGTATAAATAGGGGATTGCATTGTATAGCATTGACTGCTATGGACATAACTATGTAGACCATGTTAGCCTAAACTATATATATATCTGTCAGCCTATATCGCTTAATAGCAATTAAGGAAGGTACCTTGTCCAGTGAAAACATTGTTCTTAAGGAGGCATATACAGAACTTTCCNCATAAATAATACAGAAAATTTACTTCAAAATTTACTGATCTTTGGATGTTCTACTTCAATGAGATAGCTATAAAAATTCAATAAAGTGATAAATAAGATACTTTAGCTTGAATAATGAAATAGTNTATGCTGATAATCTCTTCCTAGGGTCTCATAACCATAGTAAAATTATTTACATTTTTAATAAAAAAGAAAATCATTTCTGAAGACCTTACAATGGGAGTTTTTCTCTTCTCCCNGATTACAATGGGAATGATTGGCAATTCTTCCATACTGCTTTATTATATCATTTTGAATTTCACTAGAAAACATTTAATGCCCAAAGACTTGATTNTAGAGCACTTGATTTTTGCCAACTTCTTGTCTATCATCTCAAGAGGTATTCCAAAGACACTGTCAGCTTATGGATTTAAAGANTTCCTGGATGATATTGGATGTAAATTAATAAACTATATTTACCGAATAACAAGGGGAATNTCCCTGTATGCAATGTGCCTCCTGAGTTGTTTCCAAGCTATCACAATCAACCCCAGCAATTCCAGGCAGATGATAATTAAACACAAAGTCACCAAGTACATTGGTCCTTCCTGCACAGTCGGGTGGCTTGTGCATCTCTTTCTAAATGTCTTAACTCCAGCAAGAGTGTCAGGCCCNAGGTACAACAAAAATGNNAGTATGAGGATCAGTTATGAATACTGCTCATGGTTTGCTTCTGGAAATGTGGGAACTATACTGTATATGTTTTTACTGAGCTTCTCAGATGGACTGTGTCTAGGTCTAATGGCCTCATCAAGTACTTACATGGTGAGTCTCCTCTACAGACATAAGAGGAAAGTCAAGCATATCCATAGTTCTCAGCACTTTCTAAATGTCTCACCTGAAAACAAAGCCACCCAAACTATCCTCATCCTGGTGTGCATGTTTGTCATATCTTACTCATTCTCCTCCATTTTAATCATCTTTACAACCTACTCCAAATATCCAATGCTATGGGAAGTAAGCATATTTACATTTCTAGAAATATGNTTTCCTATATTTTGCCCCATTGTTCTCATTAGAAATATGAANCCTAGTTTTTCCCTGCTTTTACCCTGTTTTGTTAAGAGATAGNTTCCTCCAAGTCTACCATGAGGCCTTGTCATCTGTCTTTTCTTATAACTTGGCACATTCTTTTATCTGTTGTACATTGCTAAGACTGCAGTTTGAAAATATCAAGCTTCCTAAAACTGCTTCCTTCATTATATGGAGTCATCAGTAGTCAGTTAAGTTTTACATATTTACATAATTTACTATCCAATAATAAGCACAATTAAAAATATATAGAATTATCGTGTCCCACATGTGATTGTGTGATATTAGCCAAATTATAACAAACATGAAAAAATGCATGTATGAGACTAAGAATTAACTGATTGCTCAGGAAAATATATCTAGAATGTATGTGTGTGTGTGTGTGTGTGTGTAAAATATCATTTATGTTTTATTGGAATGGTTATTTTTCTTCCATGTATGTCTCTGTGATTCATGTTCAAACCAGTTTTGCAGCTTAGAAGAAGTTTTGTATGCCTTCAGACTAGGCAGGTTTGAGCTACCATTGAGTAATGGGAATAAAACACTAGAACTCTGGAAGATCAGTTACTGTTGTTAAGAACCAAATCACCTTTTCAGAACTGAGAAAATTTGAAAATATTTAAATATTTTAATTTTGTGTATGTCTGTATGCTTAAGTGTATGTATGTCCACACCATGCAGTCCTACTGTCAGCTGAGCAAAGAGAAATGTGCTGGATCCTCTGGAAATGTAGTGACAGGTATTTCCATGTCAGTCAACAAAACTCAGTTCCTTTGCTAGATCACTACATGCTATTAAACACTAAGCCACCTACCAATCTCCAATATTGTTTGTTGTTTGACATACATAGACACTACAGTTCTACAAGTGTCATTGCTATGAAAATGTTGTGGAAAAGTGGATGGAAACAGAGGGATGTTTATGAAAATTATTCTTCACAATGGCAAATATTAGTTTTTCTTTCATGTAAATAAAAAGACAATGAGGAATCAGGGTCAAATGTGAATTACAGATAGTTTGAAAAGGTCCACAGAGCCGGAAGCAAGATAGAAATGAGATATGAAGTATTGATATGACACAAGCTCATAATGCACATGCATGTATTACAATACAAGCCCATACCGTGGATAATTAGCATATGCTTTAAAGTAGAATGAAATTAAAACTTCTCACCAGAGCAATGTGGCCCATTTTGTTCATTTTGCTCTCATGACTATCTCTATGAGTATATCTTTTCTCCTGCATGCCATATGTTTAACATTAACTTTCTTGAAAATTCATCTAAATATCTGAATTGTGTACAATTATGCACTTTATGTAGATTTGTTTTCTCAAGAAAATATACCTCTGAAATTCTTTTTATGTCTAAGGAGTTACATTGCTAATATACTTTACTTATACTAAATTTTGCAATGAGAAATTTTCTTATTTTCTACAAAGAAATAATTGGCATATTGTGTGCACACCTAGAGTGTATCCACCCCAATAACCTATGTGCTTCCCATCCAGTAGTTAAATGCTCTATCTTTGCCATGGTGGGAAGAAACATGTTAATAGCTTAGCACATAGGTCTTCCAACTCAGATTTTAACATCCTTTTAAAGAGGCATTGTTATATTCTTTTCTAAATATCCAATATACCACCAAAACATGAGTAGCATCCTCAAATCTCTTTAAAAGACCTGTATCTATACTTTTAACTTTGATTCATTCAAATATCTCATATTTAATTTTAGTTTTATTTGCCATTTTCACAAAAGAGAACAATTTTTTATTTTAATATTTTATAAAACTGAATATTTTAAATCCTCTCTGACTCATTGTTTAGCCTTTTAAATTATGTATTATCTGTGAGCTTTCTCTGCATAATACAGAATTATCATTTAGTTCTTCAGTTCCAACATGAGAGAAGATAATTAATCTAATTTTCTTTCTTTCTTTCTTTCTTTCTTTCTTTCTTTCTTTCTTTCTTTCTTTCTTTCTTTCCTTCTTCTTCTTCTTCTTCTTCTTCTTCTTCTTCTTCT
>NW_018392348.1:0-1348 GCF_900095145.1 Mus pahari | reverse complement strand
ATTTAATCCTGGCTTATATTTTTCACAGACCTGCTTTGTTTCCTTATGTCATACATGTACCATTGTGAAGGGCAATAGTGGAGGCAATCATTTCTCTACATAACATAAATACTCTGGGTTTTCAATCCCAATGATGGTATGTGCTGAAATATTTCTGATCAAGTATATATAGTAAGTTCTGTGTGATATATGCTGTAAACAGGGTCAGTATAAAGATCCTAGGGCAATGTACTTTTTAGGCAAGCATTCTCCTACTGGATTTTCCTCACCCAGAATACAGTAATAATTAACAAAGAATCTGAATAAAGAAAGATGGGAAACCTTTTTTTTAACTTNTGCATTTTTCCATGAGCATGAAATTATTTCACATCATAAGATTTCACATCATAAGATTTTCAGAACTCCAACTATGAGCAGAAATGCCAAAACTTCTCACTTTTTGTTCCATTGAAATACTGAAATACTGCTACAATTTTAGTTGAAGCATTTTCAAAATGTGGAATTAGATAAAAGTTACCTGTAAAACACACACACACACACACACACACACACACACACACACACACACACGTGCATGCACACACACACACACAATATGCAAACATCTAAATAAAGATGAGTATGTCTAAATCCTCAAACATGATATACTTTAATCATTTCAGATAATTGCTCTCCACTATATTACTGAGGAAATAGATGAGGGTAGAGGGGCAGAGTGAATCCCTAATATGATAGATGCTTGAAAAGAGTCAAATGGAAAGTCCATATATGTATGTCTGTGGAAGTATTTCTTCAGGGTTATCTTGTACAGAGTATTATGATAATCTAATAATCCATGGAGTACCCGCTAAAAGACCAATTGTGAGATGCATATACATGAGTTTTTTTGTCTGAGTGTCTGGAGACCCCCAAACAATAAAAACTATTGCCATTTCTCTTGATTAAAAACCAGAAACTTACAGGAAGATTCCCATGCTGAAGACACCACATACCTTTGAGATGGGAAATGTGAAATCATGTTCATATTTACCAATATGTTACTTCCCTGCTGGTTACATTCCATGGCACCTGAGTTTCATAAATTTGTTGCAGGAAGGATGTCCTTCATAACCTAAACAGCTGTGAGTACTTAAAACTACAACATTGACTGGCCTAGTAAGATACTAGTACTGCTACATTNATAGCACAACTATTATTGGTATAATAAACTACTTTCCAGTTGCATTTTCATATTTTTCCATAGTAGCTGTCCTCAACCTGAGGACCCTCATTATATGAAAACACATATTTCTCATGATCTTAGGAACTGAAAGACTAATCATTAGAAAAATTTCAGTCAGGAAACAGC
>NW_018392347.1:65902-72951 GCF_900095145.1 Mus pahari | reverse complement strand
GGCAGTGCACCGGAGCAAAGATGGCTCACCTTCCGGTTCAGACCTGGGAGACTGCTCCTGGGCAGATACCTCTCCTCGGGCGGGAAAAGGCCCCGAATGCCCGACCAAGCCTTAGTACTGCTCTCGGGCGCACACCCCTCTTCGGGTGGGGAAAGGCGCTGGATGCCGGGGGGGGGGGACTACTCCCAGGCGAACACCCCTCCTCGGGCGTGGAAAGGTCGGCTGTGTCCCTTTCAAGGTTGTTGTCTACATGGTCATACCAGACTTTCCACAAACCATGCAAGTTTTGTAAAATTAGAATCTACTTAATAAGTACAAATGTATTTTTAATATTCATTATGATACCCTATTGTAATGATACTTATATGATCAAAACATAATTGTTTCTTTTAATTAAAAATAATTTGTTTCAAGAATTGCTTTTAAAATCTCTCCCTCCATCGCTTTTCCTTGAAAATTTTAAAAGTTTTAAGTTTTTTCTGAGTTTATTTCCTAATTATGAAACACAGAAATATCTGTGAGAAATATAAGAAAAAACCAGTCAACTCCTTTATAATAGCCTATGCACAGTCAAAGACTCTCTATATTACCAATTAATCCTCCTAAATAGATTGATTTTTGGTATACCTTTCAATTTTGCTAAATGAGTTTTAAAAACTGAAAGTCTTTAGCTCAACAAAATCCACTATAGAGAGCATAATTTTCATTCCAGGCACTAGTAGGTTAAAATGCCAGGTAAATAAATGAAATAACTTGACTACAGTAATCCATGCAAAATATTTTCTTATTAACCTTTTAAAAATTGCTAATAGTTTTACACCATGTCATAGTAAGGTCAGTTTTTCTACTTGTAGTTTATGAGTCTTTTAAAATAATTTTATACTCAGTAGGAAAGTGTACTCTTTCATATTTCTGGAGGAATTAGAGTGATTTATCAGTTATCCAGAGTCACTACATCATTTCTATGTTCTTGGAGCTGTGAAATATTTCTACCAACCACCAGGTCTAATGAGAAATATTGTCATATTCAATGTTGAAACTACTTATGTTCAACTCTTGAGCTCCTATGAAGAACAACTCTAGCTTATTCTCTTGGCATGGCAGATCTCTTATCTTATGCCCTTAACACTGTGCTGTCAGTAAGTGTGTGCTTAGGAAAGGAAACCTGAGCTAGATATTTGCATAAAGCAAGGAGGAATGGGAAATGAACCTGCTTACATAAAGCAATGATGCATGATTTCGAGTTACAAAATAGTTTAGGTTTTATACACCCCTTCCTTATTCTTCTAACCTAGCTATTTAAGTGTGCTTACTTAAAGTCTTTAATAGAACTTGACATTTATCTCCCACAGTTTCTCAGTTCTATCCATTAGAAACTAAAGGAGGCTTATTTATCGTGTCTTTTTGGGTTGTATTGCTGTGAGCAGAGATCATGACCATGGCAACTCTGACAAAGGACAACATTTAATTAGTGCTGGCTTACATTTTCAGAGGTTTGGTCCATTATTGTCGTGGATGGGAGCATGGCAGCATGCAGTCAGATGTGTTGTTGGAGAAGGAGCTGAGTCTACATCTTGATCCAAATGCAGCAGAAGGGGACTGAAAATACACATTGGAAGTAGCTTGAGCTACTGGATGGGTGGATGTGGGAGGCTGTTGAGGGACCCCATAGAATCACTGCTGGACAGGTGTCAGGCCATGTTGGACTGCCAGATCCCGCTCTGGGGGTCAGGGAAAGCACAGTCTCAGCTCTGATTCTCAAGCACCACAGACTGCTGGGTACTGCAGAAGAACTGGCTCTGGGGTCTCTGGGCCTCAAGGAGGCCAGAAATGACAGGTTTTCAGTCTCTGACATCCCAGGTACTGCTGGATGTTGTAGAAGAGCTGAGAATGAAGTGGGGTGGGGGAGGAGGCAGCATGGTCAGCCTCAGGGATAAAGGGAAGGGCAGGGGAAGAAGTTGCTGAGTGCTTTCTTCATGGGCAAGCGTCCTTGATCCAGTCTGGTGACTGGAAACACCAGGAGACCCTCCTGTGGGAGATTAGATGCTGCTATTTAGGTCAAGGCCTATTCCATCACTCCAGCATGGCTATTCTAGATGAAAGTAGGCAGTCAATGGCTTTAGAGCTTTATTGTAGAAGAGAGAGAGAGAGAGAGAGAGAGAGAGAGAGAGAGAGAGAGAGAGAGAGAGAGACCAGACATGGCCATGTGGATAGAGATGGGAGGGGGAGAAGGAGAGCAAGCAAGAGGTGAGAGTAAGAGAACAAGAGCTTAAGAGAGAGAGGAGGAGCCGAGTAGCCCCTTTTATAGTGGGCTTGTCTACCTTGTTGTTGTGAGATAACTGTGGTTGTGGAGTCTGGACAGCCTATGTGACTGATGGCCACAGAATTATGGAGCAGGGGCCTCATGTTAGGAGTCTATGTCTGGGATCATGGCAAATTGTTCTTTTGTCCCTTGTAGACCAATCTGCTGTGTCTCTGGGCTTTAAACCTTTAAACCTAGTTCTACTAGAAAACAGGCTGCCTTTCATGGTTCCACACATCACTTTCTGTTATTGCCTTGATATCAAGTTCTGCCCTGAACTGGAAGCCTGCTGCTTTGGCTAGGCTGCCTGGATAGAAAGTTACTGAGATCTACCTATCTCTGTTCCACAGTGCTTTAGTTATAGGCAGACATATTTGGCATTTAACATGGGTGCTGGGGATTCAAACTTAAATCTTTTTGCTTTCACAATGAGGCTTTTATTCATGAAATCATCTTCCAAGCATTTATCTGTTCTTATAAAACAAATTTCCAAGGGACAAAACAGTATTCACATTGATGGCCTTTCAATGAGTCTCTGTCTTCTATAGAATTATTAATGTTTGCTATTTACTTTATTGTGAAGCTGTCTCTTGCATTCCAACATCTTAGCTCAGGTTCCCAAGTTAGGTCCTGAGAAGAGGGCTCTATCCAAGTGATGTTTTATAGTTAGAGTCAAGGGAAATTCAAAAAGATAAGGTAGAACTGGGATGGAAGGGAAAGAAGTTAAAGAAGATTGATATCTCAGGAAAAGCATGCTATTGGCTTCAACCTTATCCTGTGGTAGAATGCAGGCTGTGTAAGGCATCTCAGAGTCATCAAAGCCCACAGAAATAATACAGGCACTGGCAAACACTGATTCCTAAAGGGTCTGAGTCTGCCAGAGATCACTCTCCTCCAGTACAACACTGGCCTTTCTATTGGAAACACCCTAAATCTGATGGTGAAGATACACAGAAACAGTTCAGTAGAAATCTGACAGGATGCACTTCACCAGCATACTGATACTGTCTGTTTTAGAATAGCACAACCTGGTATGAATGTGTGACTCCTGAAAAACTTACTCAGCAGTTGAAGAGTAGACAATTTCTATTGGACTTCATTTGCTGATAAACCAGGTCTATATTTGGGGTGTTTTTTTTTCTCTGATTCCCCACTGTGAGGCACATCTGTTCTGAGGCCAACAAACTTCTGCTATATAGCATATCTTCACTCTTTATTTTCCCTCAAGACACTGTAGAATAGAAATATTTTCCTTGGTAAGGAGTCTTTCCAGATCCAGTGACTGTATCATTAAAACCCAGAGAAAAGGGGCTTGCAGAGGCTCTGGTTTTAAAGAACCACAGGATAATTATACTCCAGTCTGATGGACATGAGTACTTTCTTTTTGAGGTTAGTCTTCTTGCTTCTGACCCCAACTGCAGTTCCACAACCTGAGCTGCAGGTTCTTAGTGGCATTTTACACTCTCTCCCATGTGTGAAGAGAGAGTAGGGTTCATATAAGAAAGTCAGAACTGGTTCAGAGAAGCTCCTTAGTGGTTATTAGTATTTGAGAGGTGTTGAGAACTCATATTTGAACCAACTTTTAAATATCTAAACTACCACTTTTGCCCAGGATGACACTTGATCTGCTTTGGATGCAGTAGTTTTTCTCTCTGAATTAATAAAACGAAGGTATTGCTTGTTAGTATGTTTTGGAATTTCCCAAGTATAAAACAACACAGTTGTGGGAATTTTTACTTCATGTTTTGGCTCCAAATTCTGAGGATGTCCTACTTTATAGGTCAGCATCAATATAAAATACTCCACAATGGGTTGGGCATACAGTGCTCATACACAAGTTTGGGATATAACACAGTAACTACACTGCTTTTCTCTGTCACAGTACTGCCCAACTTTGGCATTTAAGCAGAAAATTAGCAAGTCTTGTTCAACAAATCCTACACTGGGTATTATAACAGCTGTCACTGTCCAAATTAATAGGTAGTGAGTTTACTCCTTAATATTTGCTCATCCACAATGCATAGATGATAGTATTTAAACTAATTTCCTTCTCATATTTTGTCTTTGCTACTAGAAACATAAAAAATTGTTTAGTTTTTGAAAGTTTCAAACACATGTATAATGAAATATAATAATTTTCAACCCCAGTTCCCCTTTCCCATTCCTCTACTTTCCCACTGACACCTTTCTCCTCCAGAACAAGTCCCCCTTTGACTTTAATTTAATACATGACACATGGGTTTAATCATGTTGCTTGCATGAGCATGAGTTGAAGTTTATTTATTAGTGCATAGGCAACTTATCAGTGGATATACCTCTGAAGAAAATTAGCCCTTTTCAGAAGCGATTAACTGTTAATCTTCCCTTAATGATATGTGGATCCTTTTAAACTCTTTGTTTATAATAAAACCATGAAATGCTGACAGGTCTTACACAGGTACCCAGAGCTGCACTGAGTTCATGAGGGTCATATCATGTCTGGAGGAGATTTGTTTTTAGTAGAACTTCTCTCCATCCTCCAGCTGTTTTCACCATTCTTTTCTCCCACTCTTGCATGATGCTCCATGAGCCTTGGAGTAGATTGTATAGATGGCTCATTCAGAGACAGTACTCTAACCTTCATTATTCTCAGTACTTCAACCAGACATGATAGGAGGGTCTAGTCACTGTAAAGCTCCTGTGAGGAAGGCTGGGAGAAACATTGATCTATGTATATAAACACAAGTATTGAGAAGGAAGTTTGACTACATTCACCTTAAACAAAACAATAACTATTAGAGAATTTTTAATAGCATCTCAGTGGTGTGTTTTATCCAAAACTAAACACTGTCCTCCTTGGTTATAGTGACTACAATATCTCGAGTTTTATATTTCTGTTGGAAGCCTGATGCTCCTGGCTGCTCTCTGCCATGTGTGTGAATTACATTCTCACACTGCAGCACTCCCTCTTTTGTCTCTTAAGAAACCATGTTATATGTTAGCAATCAGGCCATGGTGTGTTAGATTATATCCCTTTCCTAGATAGAAAATCTGTTTCTTTAACAGCATCCATATCTGGTTGAATGTTGGTTCAATTAATATGTTGACCCTTTCAAGAAAAACATATATGTAGAATTCAAAGCTCTTTTAATAATTATAGTTTACTGGTCACTTTCTCAAAATAAAGTGATACTTGACAGTCTATGTTTGCATCTACAAGTGGAGACATAAGATTTGTCAGGGTCATTAGCAAAGTTCCAGAAAGTATAGATAGATGCTACCATAGGGGCTTTTTTAGATTAAAAAATCAGGTTGATGTTGGGGGGTAGGTGCTATATGTATATATAGGTTTTTTTCTCTTTACAGTATTTGGGTTCAGGTAATCAAGCTTGGTGACATGTGTCTTTACCCACTGAGCCATCTTGCTGACCCAGGATTTTAACTTTTCAATATTTAGATTTATATTATCTTCTCATATTTCTGACTATTAAATGATCTTCATTGTACTGTTTTCTTGACTTAAGAAAACTTCTCTGGTAGAACCTATATTTCCTCATGTCCTTCCAATCAGTGAACAAAATAGTCAAAGTAATGGAGGAGAAAGATCCTGTGCCAAGATGTCACACCTCTACCTACAATTGTTTCCTCTCCCACATGCAATGGTTTTCCAGGAGTTCACTTAGTGGCCAGTTCTCTTGAGTATAGTGAGACATACATTTTTAAATTTTGAATCTGTTGAGGGAAGAAAGAACATTAAGAAGTATCTAGATCCTGTGTGCCACTCAAAGGTATTTGAAGCCACAGTGAAAACTGCAGCTCTATCCACTGCTTATGCTCATCCCTCATACGATGCTCTAGCTATTTCTTTGCCCTCAGGAGTACTGACTGTGCTATAGTTCTTCTGTGTCTCTATGGGAAGCTCACAGGCAGGGAAAAGACATTTTCAGCAGTGCAGAGTTCTTGGGCAGGGTAATGGTACCATTGAATTCAACATCTCCAATACATTTTGTGAAAGAATATTTTCAGTATTCCCTCAAAAGATCTTTGATGGACTCAGGCATCAAAGCAGAGGATGCTTGAGAGAGGGAGAGAGAATAGGAAACCTACTGGTGTCCACACTCTAAGAAAAAAATGAGTCTCCCTTAGTATTAAACTTTTTGAGTAGCTTCCAAACCTATCTCTGGAAGGACTGTGCCCTTCAGCTGCCTCATCTCAGGCCGGTTGGTGAGCCTGGAGGTTTCTTTAGGATTGAACTACAGCTGCCTGGTGTCTGCTTGCTGAAAGAACTGCTGGTTTGTGCCTGCTTTCTTGCTGCCTAAGGACTGGTCTGCAACTGCTGAATCATATTTGATATTTGCTACAGGATTGAACTGCTGCCAAAGAAGATTAAGCTTGCCCTCAAAGAACTATTGCTGAATAGGTTCACTGCCCCCATATCCTGATAACTTTTCTCTTCTACTACTTCTGCTGGGTGAGGAGAGGTTGAACACTTATTAAAACTAGGTTGCAAAAAATTATGCCTACACTCTCTCTTTCTTCTTTTCCTTTCTCCTGTTTTTCTTTATCCTCCTCATCTCCTCTCCTTCCTTCTCCCTAGGCTCCATCCTTTCTGCCTAATGATTTTTTTTAATTTTATTTATTTACATTTCAAATGCTATCCCAAAAGTTTCCTTTACCCCTCCCCCAACCTCTGCTCCCCTACCCACCCACTCCCACTACTTGGCCCAGGCCTTGCCTTGTGCTGGGTCATATAAAGTTTGCAAGACCA
>NW_018392347.1:41945-63337 GCF_900095145.1 Mus pahari | reverse complement strand
TTTGACTTCTTCCTTACCAATTTGTATCCCCTTGTTCTCCTTTTGTTGTCGGATTGCTCTGGCTAGGACTTCAAGTACTATATTGAATAGGTANGGAGAAAGTGGGCAGCCTTGCCTAGTCCCAGATTTTAGTGGGATTGCTTCCAGTTTCTCTCCATTTACTTTGATGTTCTGCCTAATGATTTTAATCATTTTCTTCCTCCTTCCATTCCTTCTCTCTTCTCTATTTCTTTTCTCACTCTCCTTGCCTTCCCCCATTCCTCCTCCTTGTCCTTGTCCTCATAGTCCTCTGCCTCCTGCTCCTCTTATCCATCTCTCCTTCCCACTCCTTTCCCTTTCTTCTCCCCTTCTCCACCAACATTCCTATCTCCCCCTGCTCAATTCCTATTCCAATTACTCCAGGCACATTGACTGAGAAGATTGTTTTCTCCATTACATTGCTCTGCTCCTTTGACAGAGGTCATTTGAAAATTCTATGTAGATCTCTTTATGGGTTTCTAGTTCACTTTATGGATATATTTGTCAATAACTTACTAGCACCAAATGACTTCATTTTAGTTTTGTATATAGTAAAATTTAAATTTTAATACTTATTAGCTCCCTGACTTTTCTGTAAGATTGTGTCCAATCTTGCTCTTTTGCCTTTCTGCATAAACATTAAAATCAGTTTATTGATCCCTACAAAGTGATTTTCTGAGGTTTTTAGAGGAAATGCACCCAGCTTATAGACTGAACTAAAAAAGCTGACATTCTCCCCAAAACTGAGCCCTCCTCAGCATCAATACACATTAACTCCAGTCTGGCAGTTATTTGACACATTCAGTCTGGCATTTTTCTTCATTAGGTATCACATAATTTTGGTAATTTTTAATCATGTTTGGTACTAACATACATGATATTGTTACTAATTTCAAATCTGTTTTTTCTTCTCAAGCATACAAAGCAAAAACAGACTTTCATTTATTAACATACTTTGCATCTTTGTTAAAAGTTGGTTTAAGTTAGGTTTAGGGTTTTTTTTTTTTAATGTCCAGAAGCATTTTTCACACATGTTTCACATTTTGTTAACACATCTTACTAATATCATTTGAGAAAAGAACAACTTTTAAAACACTTCCTTTTAGATATATCCTTTACTTATCTTTTTTTTTAAATTTGGAAGTAATTTCTACTTATTTCTTTTGTTTTTAAGATTATAATATAATTATATCATTTCCCTTTTCTTTTTCCTCCCTCAAACCCCTCCAACATATATATTTCTAATTACAGCCTGCTCAGACTGTATAATGTTACTTCTCAGACTGTCTAATGTTACTTCTCAGACTGTCTAATGTTACTTCTCTGTGTTTTCAGGGCTGATTATTTGGTATAAGATAGCCACTTGGTGTGATCTTCCCTGTGGAAGAGGATTTCTCCCATTCTCAGCATTTCTTAGTTGTGTGCAATTCTTTGTGCAGGGTTAAGACAGGGTGGAATTTCCCTTGTCAACTGTGCCCTGTCTATTGTTGTTGTCCTGTCTTGTTCACATTTAGGGAGTTATATTGGTAAGACTTTTAACATTACTAGGAGTCATAATCTCACATCTTTTGTAAAGTTTTCTTATGTTTCTGCATTAGCTAAGACTTTCAGTTATAAAAAAAATGCAGGCATGTAACACAGCCTCAGAGAACATGGGTGGCATGGAAAGACTGTAGAAGGCAGGGGACTGAGAAGATAGCAGTAACATCTTCAGTAAATGGCTGGGTTTTTGTAACCATGAACCCTCAACAACATGACTTTCTGCAAAAGTCTACACTGTTATATCAGCACAAATTGGGGAGGGGCTCACCAAGTCCTTCCCCTAACTGAGGAACTATTGGCAGTAGATGGCTGCAGACAGGAGGAGGGGACGTTTACTTCTATAGTCAGCCCTATACCCTTGTATGGGTCACATTAATGGACCTTCATAGGCCATCTATCTATCTGTTTATCTGTTTGTCTATCTATCTATCTATCTATCTATCTATCTATCTATCTATCTATCTATCTCTTTTCTAACTGTGTTACCCACCCCCCACCAATTATAGAAGAAGAAGAGATGGATTTGACACTGTGATGCTGGGAGACAGAGAGATACATGAGAGCTTGTGGTTAGTGAAGGAGGAGTAGATATGATGGAGATGCATCATACTAAATTCTCAAAACAATATTGAGAAAGAAGAAAATAGCAAAAAGATAATTTTCTCTCTCTCCTTTGAAAAGGAGTGCTAGGAAGTGATACCCTTAATCTAATCCTGATTTTAAGACCTGATAACTTGCTTTTTCACTATAAGTATTTCTTTACTCAAGTTGGATTGGTCTTATCCATTCTGAGAGGTGCATGATAGAATTTCAGAATTCAGGCCTTATGCATGCCAGGCAAGCACAAGACTACTGCGCTGTATTCTACGTCTACTGTTGGATTCAATTTGCTAACAGGTTTCTTGAGGAATTTTACATCTATGTGCATGTGTTGGTAGTTTCCTCTTTTGTAGTGTCTTTATATGTTTTTAATTACAATAGTGAACACTTTATATTATGAATTAAGAAGTGTTTATTTTTAAATTCTTGGAAGAGTTTATGAAGGGTTGGTGTCTAAGTAATTCACCAGTGAAGCTAATTGGGTCTAATGCTTTCTCTCTTTGAGAAGTAACTAATCATTAATTTTATTTCTGGGGTAGGTGGGTGTGGTAGTGGAGGGGGATTTGGAAACTGAATTGTGAGGTAGTTCCAATAGGCATCATATCACTCATCTGTTCTGACTAACATGGCCTGCTCGTGGTTAAATGATTTATTATTAATATTATCTTTTATTGAGTCTTTGTGAATTTTACATCATGCTGCCCAATCACACTCATCTCCATGATCCTTCTTAGCTGTCCTCTTCCCTTGCAATCTACCTTCTTGCAAAGGAAATAAAAACTGGAATAAAAACAAATCAAAAATCCAAAAACAAACAAACAGAAGAATGAACAAATAAACAGAAATTTCAACATGGAAATTGCAGTGTTTCCCACAGTATACTCTTTGGTCCACACATGTTTACTTGCAAATGTCCATTGCAAAGTGTCACTGGTCTGGTTTGAGGCCTTTGGATTGAACTGGATTATCAATACTACATCCTCACTGGGACTCCTGTTGTAAAGAGAGTTAGCTTTTCACATTTTGTTGAGTTTCTAGTTGAGACATGAAATAAGATCTTTTCTTTTAAATTAAGAAATCTCTGTTCAGTATCAGATAAAAATATTTGGATTTCACAACTGGTTAAAAGAGAAAAACAGATGATGGGTCATGTGACCCAATTGACACATCTACAAAAGAAAGTCTAGAACTAAGGCTCAGAGAACATTACAAAAAAGGGAAACAGGAAAGATTGTTAGAGCAACAAGATCAGGATATTTTCTGTGATTTGAGAATGTCTTATATATATGACAAGCTGTACTCATGAGATCTCAAAAGTGTGGTCACTTAAATGAGTCTTGTGTGATGATGCCACCAGTTGATATGCCAGTATAGATAGGCAACATCCTCACAAGACCCTAGGGATGAGTGAACTGGAACTTAAAGGTTCTTTGGAAAGTCAGTTGGTTGGTGTTTTGCTGGAAAAAAACACAAGAAGGAAGGTTTAGCTGAAGTGGATAGAGGTGAAAAGTCTAAGGCAGACTCAAAAAGGAATGTTTAGCTGAAACCAACACTGGTAAAAAGGGTGTTCTGCTAAATGAAGCATGTGACAGAACACATGATGAAGGATTCTTTGCTAACAATGTGCATATATTGGTCTGCCTTACATTGTTTAGTTGAGCTGCATTTGTCAGGATGCCATAGAGAGAAACCCACCAAAAAAAAAAAAATCTGGCAGTGTGCAGCACAGAGCCTCAAGCTGAATGGCAGAATGATTTCAGCTGAGACAGGTGCATCTGCTGAGGCAAGACACATGTCCAGGGAAGACTCATGGAGGACACATGATGTTCAGAGGGTATAAATAGGACTCGATGAACCATAATGGAGGCTGAGCTTGACTTGCTTGTGGAGTTGTCTGTGGAATGCTTTGAGTCTTGAGTTCTTGCTGATCTTCACTTCCCTGAGAGAGGCACAGATGAAAACATCTCATGGTGTCCTCCTGGTTCCTCCTGTTGACTCATGCCCAGGCTGAGGCCTGGCTGTCTCGCTAGGTAGTGTCACAGCTACTGATTTATGTTTGCCATTCCTACTCTACTTAATGGGACTGCTGGTTTATCCATGAAGTGTTTGGGAGTAGATCAAGTTGCCACTATTAACCTGTGAACTGAAATGCAAATTTCTAGACCACACAGTCAGGAGTTGCTCCAAATAACTTTTTTAAACAGGTCCACTTCCCCCCTTTTCCCATGTCCTTTCTTTTCCCCTACCTCTGGTGGGTGGTGGGATAAAAGGGAAGTTAAAACATTTAAGAACCATCATTAAAAATAAGGTTTGAAAAATTAAAATTTCAGATGAGTCCTCTGACAGATTATTCAATCCTACGTTGTCCGCACGAAACACATACACATACCAGCAACACAAAATGGACTTGGTAACATGTGTGTGTGTGTATATGTGTGTGTGTGTGTGTGTGTGTGTGTGTGTGTGTGTGAGAGAGAGAGAGAGAGAGAGAGAGAGAGAGAGAGAGAGAGAGAGAGAGAATAAATAAAATGCCATAAATTTGAGGAGTAGAGGCTTGTGAAAGCAATTGGAGAGGTACAAGTGACAGAAATGTAGTATGCATTTATAGAATTCTCAAAACATTTAAAAATTAAAGTGTATTTATATTATCTATGAGACAATTACAAAAAACATTGGTCAAACTTCAGGGAGAAAACAGATACATAGCATAAGATTTTCTTTCAGTTAACCAATATTGGAATTGAAACTGATTCCATGTTTTACAAAGTTTTGTTGTAACTGTTAAATCGTTTTTAAAAAGATTTATATATTTATTTTATGTATATTAATACACTGTAGTTGTCTTCAGGCACACCAGAAGAAGGCAGATACTAGAAGAGGGCATCGGATCCCATTACAGGTGGTTGTAAAACCACTATGTGGTTACTGGGAATTGAACTCATGGCCTTTGGAAGAGCAGTCAGTACTCTTAGCCTCTGAGCTATCTCTCTCCAGCCCTGTTAAATCATTTTGGAAATGCAAAGTGATGCTAATTGTGTAGCAGTTTTAAAATATTATTTCACTTTTTTTTCTGTTTTGTGATTTTCTTTTTATAACAGTTTCATGAACTCAGGTTCTCCGTCTTATTCTTCTGAGTTCCATCATATTCAAGAGGGCTCCATCCATGAGAGGATGGCTGGGCTATGAACAGAAGTGCAACGTCTGCCTTGATTTGTGGCATACTTGCTGGTGGAGCTGTGATCTACTAAGATTAAAAGGTGACCTGCTCTATAACAACAAGCTTGTGTGCCTCTGTGAAAGGTTGTGCCTTTGTTTTTCCTTTCTATTGCTGTGGGAAAATACCTCAATAGAAACTCAATATAGGAGATGAAGGGTTTATTTTAGCTTACTATTCCAAGCTAAATCCATCATTTGGGGAAAGTCAAGACAAAATCAAGAACCTGTAGCATCTTGTCACATCTGCAGTTAAGAGAAGAGAGAAATGAATGAACTCATGTATAGTCAGGTAGGGTAGCTTTCTCTACTAGTAAACTATCCACAGTCCACAACTGAAAATGAGGGAATCGTACTGACTGACCATTCTCAGGCTGAGATTTCATATCAATTTAAGTCAGTCAAGATACTCATCTATAGACCTTCCCATAGGCCAGTCTGATCTAGGTTGAGACTCCCTTCCCAGGGTATTCTATACTGTTCCAAGGTGAAAATTAAAACTAACTATTGCAGGTCACGTATGAGGTTCCTGTTTCTGTTTTGCAAACTATCCCTATGAGTAATTTCTTCTCAGGACCAATTATTTATAACTTCTGCTTAAAAATTAATATTTGGAAGAGTTCAGTGACATGTTTTCATAGTAAAATGACACAAGGACAATGATATAGAGAAACAAAATGAGTTAAAATGCATTCATTTCCATTTCTGACACCCACATTTCACACTTCAGGAGAACAAGACAATTATACCAAATTATGGTCTCAATTCACCAATAAAACAGCATAAGCTAACAACAGTTGAAATATGGAACCTGAAGAGACTACTTCCAGTAGCCAGGCAGGATCTCTAGTGGAAGGATGGGGATACCAATCTACCTACAAGGACAAAATGCAAGGACAAAAATGGAGCAGAGACTGAAGTAATGGCCAACCAGTGACTGACCCAACTTGGGATTCATCCAACTGGCGGGCAGCAATTCCTGACACTATTACTAATACTATGTTGTACTTGCAGACAAAGCCTTAGCTTTCCTCTAAGAGGATTTGATCAGCAGCTGACGGACTGATGTAGATACCCACTGCGAAGCATCAGCTGGAGGGCAGGGATCCCTATGGAAGAGTTAGGGGAAGGGCTGAAGGCCCTCAAGGAGATGGCAACCACATAAAAGGCCAACAGTGTCAACTAACCTTGATCTCTGGGAGCTCTCTGAGACTGAGTCAACAACCAAAGAGCAAAGGTGGGTTGCTCCAAGGTCCCTGGAACATAGAGGGCTGCCTTGTGCATTCTCAGTGCAAGAGGATGCACCTAATCCTGTAGAGACTTGATGCCTCAGGGTCAGAGGTGAAGGGGATAGGTGTGGTGGGAAGAACTCTGCTATGGGGCACTGGGAAGGGGAAGCATTTAGTATGTAAATAAATAAAGTAATTACTTAATAAAAAATTTAAAAATTCTGTTATATATTAAAAAAAAAGAATTCACATCTCCCAATAACTGGCAGCCATCTCAGACAGGTATATGTGGGTGCATATGAGTGTGTATGGATGTGTGTCAGTATGTGTAGGTGTGTGCATGTGTGTGGGTACATTTGGCATCTAGGCATTAGCTCAGCCATAGGCACAACAGTTTCATAATATCTGTGTTCTAGTGAGGGTGTCCTCAACTTTATCATCACTAGCCTTAAGTGGTATTGCAGAGTACTCATTAGGGAATTTTCTTTTGAAAATGATGTTTCCCTAAAGAGTGTGAGTGTTGATGTAGCCTCTGTGTATGCCAGGTATTTTACTTTACGTAGGAATTTAAGCACTAATCTCATGCAAAATAATCCTTCACAGCTATTTACCCACAGATTCTTCCCAGGCACTTAAAAATGACTTTTGTTACCTCAAAATTAGTTGTATCTTAGAAATAAAAGTCACTGATTTAGCACTCTACTGAAGGTCTACATTTAGAATCTTATCTAATTCTTGTGTGGCTTATCAGGTAACTATTGTTCTCTGTATAGAACCTTCCAAAGTAATAAAGTTATTAGTATAAAAGGCTTGTTTATCATAGAAGTAGGAAGTAGTGTATATTTCCCTTCAAGTAAAGTTAGGTTCAGTTTGACAACTTTGATTGATATAATATGAATGGGTAGCATTTAAAATATTTATATTTTAGGAAGGCTTCTTTTTATAAACAAAATAAATAAAGGGATTTAAAGTAGAATGTTGGAGAGCTGTCTTTCCAAAGTTAATGTATGTAATGGTAACATGGAGTACTTTCTTTCCTGCTTGTGTGACCTTATATATTCATGCCCATTAACACATATGTAATCTTTCCATGAGGCAGTAGAAAGGAAATGATTGAAAGAATCATATGCCTGAATGTCTAGAGCATTGAGCAACAAATGACTCTCATAGCTCATGTACTTTCTAAATAAATTCATTAAGTTAAGTAAGTCTCTAATTAGCAGTTACATATGTTTTTTGATGTCTTTGATTTTTCTTTGAAAGACACAGTTATGGCTCACTAATAACGTACCTGCACATGGAAATATTTTAGGTTGTTATTTGTGCCATGTGATAAGTTGGGGAAAAGGATAAATTGGTTTAAGAATTGATGCTGTGTTAGATCTCCAACCTTGAGTCAAACACTAACCTCACACTTTATTGCAGAAAAGAGAATGGAAGTAATAGGGCTCATAATAGTTGCCTACACAGGGCATTGTCAGCCACAGATCTTCATGAATGACTTCTGCCCTGACATTGATCTCACAACAGGCAGAAAGGGAATTAATAAGATGATAAAGTACTTTAGTACTTTAGAGGTTTTGATTGCTTTAGGAGAAGTGGCTGTGAAAGTCCAAAGTTTTGTATTATCTTGCCTTTCCCTCCAACCTCTAAATTTTTCATGTTATGCTGGCTTGTCAGTTATCCACCAGTACTCTGTTCAGGCTGTGATTTTAGTTCTCATTTTCAGAGTTTATGCTTCTAATTGAGAGACATGGATGTTTCCAGATTCATCCTGACAGATTCATATGCAGCAAGAGAGACCTGCTGTCAATGGGAGTCTTGAATTGCGTGTTTTAAATCATCTTTAATGGTAAGGATACCAAATTACTCACTTGCCTAGCATGTCCTGTGTTTCTCTGTGAGCCATGTGATTGAAAACTGCAGAGTGTTGATAACTTTTACTATGTTTGTTTGGTGGGTGAAATTGTTAATGAATTATACTTCTGTGAAATTCATCTTCTGTTGGTATTTGGAGAAATTTAAATAAATGAAATACTTAGTAGCTTTGAAATTCAGCTCCTAAAAATGTCAGCCTTTTAAATCAGATTCAATTTTGAAAAAGTTCTCCTGGATTACCACTGTAGCAGGACAGATATGTATTGGACTTTTAATGGGGTGGCAGTGGTGGTATTATTGTGCACCCACAGGGAATGTGTGTCCAGAAAATGAATCACAGGTTAAGTTCACTTTGGAGCACATGTCATTTTTTTTTTCCTGGGAGTTTTCAGTGATTTCTGAAAAAAAAAAAGTCTTCAGTTCTTAATCTTATTCTTTGAATGGTATGGTAGATACTGACTGGTCTGAAGAATATTTTGGAAGTGATTTCCTATTAAGAAACACAGTAATGATGTCCCCAATTTTTTGATGCAAGTAAAATAGGCATAAATTTCACAATTCTGTGCCTGTGTGGGAAAATAATGAATGTAAAGAAAAGAAAATTATCTAGAATTCTTAGGCCTGGATTAGAAATGCAGCAGTAAAGTATGAGGTTTCTAGCACAATGGCTGTTTGAAAACATCCAAATGCTCTTGATTCCTGAGGTGATGTATGACTCTGGTATGCAAGTGAGCAATCAAGATCTTCATGTGTCCAAGTTCATGTAGAGGTAGATTCAAATTGAAGTTTGATCTGAACTCCCTGATATCTTAGCTTAGAAATCTGACCCATTTCATGTTAAAGCACAGCTATAACAACAACAACAACAACAACAACAACAACAACAACAACAACAAAATAGCATTTAGCCCATTCTAGCCCTCCATTTCTGCTCCTGCCGAAATGTAAAAAGAATATTTAATTGTTTTCAAATTGAGCTTCCATCCATCCTGATTTCAGCTAGACAGTTCTCTGTAGAAGTCTTCAGGTTTGTTTCACAATTTGGCAGTTTCAGAGCCATTAGCTTGCATATGAAAAGGTTCAAGTTCAAATGTGATTATTTAGCTACAAGACAGAGATTGAGTTGTCTTTGTGATTTCTTGTTGTAGTTTCCGAATTCATCACTATGAGAGGATTGTGTAGGTAGGGAGATAGAAATACACTGTATAGGGTACCTTCCCATCCAACAGCTGAGAAGATAGTAGTAAGCACATGTTCTTTTGGAGTAAACAGAAAGCATATGCTAGAGAAAAGTCAATTCCATCTAATTCTCTCACACATGAACATAGTCTATGTCAGATGTGAGGACGTGTATATGGCCATGCATGTGGAGAACATATGATGAGACAACCTTGGGTTTTGTTCCTCAGAAATCTTTCTACTTATTTTTCTGACACAGTCTCTCTCTCAATCCTCTGGAACTTTCCAAGTAGATTATGCTGACTGTTCAAAAAGTCCATGAATCTACCTACCTCTGCTCTCCCAGCATGGAAACTATAAACCTTCTTACTCTTGACTTTACATGACTTTTGAACATTGATCTTGACCCTTCGTGCTTGTTCAAGAATCACTGCACCATTTGTCATGTGTCCATGTCCTATATATATATATCAAAATGTTAACATATACATACTTTGGAATCTGCTAATGAAATGAAAGTCTGTTTTCAACTGTTTTAACAAGAAAAATGATGTTTCCTTCTTAAGATCCTGAGATACTTTTATTTTATGCATTATGCAGAAGAACGTGTGTGTGTTTCTAGAATTAAACAACCCAAATCTCCTGTAAAGATACCTGGCATTCAAGAAATATGGCACCTTTGTTCTCAGACTGCTGTCTATCTGGTAACTAATTTTGCCAAAAATCTGAAAACTAAGAGATTTATGATGAAAAGTTTCCATGTACTTTCATGTATTTCTATTTCTAATTCTCCTTTCCAAGCTTTGTACAATGACACAAATCCAAAGTAAAGATTTACTAGTGCTCCCTCCATGACAAATTTGCTACCAGCAAATCACTGGTTCATTGGTTTCATGATATCATAGCTTTGTCTGTCTGTCATCATTCATCATAATGGAAGACTTCTGTAAAAAGATGAAAAGAAATATGAAAAAAAGTTCTTTTGATGAAATCACATTTTGCAGTCAAAGAGCTAAAAAAAGTGCATGATAATAAAAATTGTCCATTAAATACCCTCATCTATTTGTAATTAAAATATCTTGACAACACTGTAACAATAAACTCAGAGTCATGAATTTGCTATCTGGCCCTTAACTCACAGGCTTAATTAATCATCTCAGATCAGTTTGTAATGGCATTTATAGAAGGACTGAGTCCAAGACTTGTACTTTTAAAATTTTTGTATCAATAGAAGAAATTTATACCAATGAAAACCCTGATTCTGTATTAAGATAAATTCTATACCAAAATAAGAAATTACTGTTGGGAACAAAAAAGGGGGGCCTCAGGGGGCCCTGGGGAAAAGTGGGAAGGAGAAGGGACCTAACATCTGGCCAGAATTCCCCCGTGCTCTGGGCAGGCAGACCCAGGCAGAGCTGCTGGATGCTTTCCCACAGGGCTCCAGGTGAGCATGCCTGACCCACATGGCGGGGTGGAAAAGGGGCAGCCCCTGACCGGGGACCCCCCCCAGGACTACCTTGCTAGCACCCCAGGGTTGTGGGAGAGAGGGAATAGGGGAAGAAGTTCCCAACAGTGATGAGAGTGGCACAGCGGATTATAGATGGAGCAGAGACACTCTGTGGTTTAAGAGCTTTATTATAGAAATGCAGGGAGAAAGAGAGAAGGGGGGAAGACAAAGAAAAATGAGAAAGAGAAGAGGAGAGTATAATCAAGATAACTTTTTTATTTGATTCTCTGGAATCTAGTCTTCAGGGGGTCTCCCTTCATCATATCTGACCCATATAACTCTGGAAGGTATATAGACACTAATCACCATATCTAAAAATGCAAAGACAAAACCTTTCTTCCAAATCAGTATATCCTTTAGCCAGTAACCAGAAAAAACTTTAGCTTGACCTCTCTCCCAGAGGAATAAGATAACCTCAAAACTCAAGATGGTGCATTTTGAATTAGGCTGTGTATAGGGTGTTTAGACTAGTTAGGATGAAATTTTGCTCCAAACATTCTTCAGTCTTCATTCATGCCATGTGAAGGATGGCACAAAGAATCTTTTTGTTTTTTTGTTTGATTGATTTGAATCTATTTCCAGGTGGTCTTCCTCTGTCATATCTGATTCATATAACTCTGGAAGTGTTCTAGAACCTAATTTCTCTTTCTGTGAACACAAAAGAAGCCCGTAACCAGAAAAACTTTAGCTTGACTTCTCTCCCAGAGGAATAATATAACCACAAAACTCAAAATCACACCCATTTTGAAAATTAAAAGAATCTAAAACAAATGAAGTTAACTAAAATACAGTATCAGCCTATTCTTAGGCTTTTTCTATTCTGACATACTAGGAAATTAACCCAAAATTCCTGTGGAACCCATGTTCAAAGAATATGAGATTCCTGAAAACTTTAATATACCATATGCCTGTTATGCTCTCTACCTGGAGCCAAAGACTTCCATCAATTCCTGTTCATAGCAGGCAATTATCATTGCTTTCTACTTGAAGTCAGTGACTAATTTTTCCTATCTTAGTTCTGAACCTTGGGGTAAATTCCCCACATGATTCAGATAAAATCTGTATATAAATTTATCATAAAAGCAAATAATCCCAATTTTTACAGTTCAATCAATATCTTCCCCAAGAAGTAGGCAACTGCCATTCTCCAGCTCTCTGACTTAGAGCAGCTATCTTGTCTCTTTTCGCAGCAGGGGACCTCAAAGCCCTCTTTCTTTGAGTCATGTGACTTGACTATGTTCTACTTGCCAAATCTCTAAATTTCCAACTAAATTTCTAACTCATAGGCTAAGAATCTTAAACTTGTAGTGGATTCTAGCCTGCCACATTAGATGTCATCTGTTGTGTGAAATATGAAAAACAATCCACACTAAGTCATCTCATGGAGATTCTCTGACCTAGAGCTCTGAAATTTCTCCACCCAGCTCAGTAAGTGCCCACTGATGGGTTGTTGCCATGTCAGCCCCACACTTCCAAATTCCTACAACCTTTTGGGGTGCACTTCTTGAAAACTCATGTTTTGCTGCCATACCTTTCTCTCTGGAACCCAGTTGAGTTTCCACGTGAAGGAAAACACTGCACAAACTTAGTTTAGTATCAACAGGTAAGTCAATTGAATCGTTGGACACAGTAACTAGCATCCTAGTTTTGTTAGCTATACTAACTCTAACTCCTCTGGTGGCAAATCCTGGCAGATCTGCCATCTAAACTGGGGAACCTATTGTTAGCTACATTTTAACTGCCAATATTCTCCTGTCTAAACGCAAGTCACACAATGACATTTTAAACACACAAAATACTATCATTACTTCTCTTCAACTGCTTACTTCTTTATTTAAACTATATTTGTTTGTTTTGGTAATTCTAGTTGTTGTTTTATAGTTGTTTTGAGGCAGTCTCACATAGCCCAGTGTTGCCTTGAACTCCTGAACTCCTGATCTTCTTGCTTCCATATGTCAAGTATTGTCATTATAAGTATTCACTGTCTGGGTTTTGTTGATCGAACCTTCCCCACCAACAACTATCCCAACAGTACCAGCTTGAGGGATCAGAACAAGAGAAAGTTACTGTTGTTGTACAAATCCATAGTGTATGTCATTTCCACTTGTCACCATCTGGGTCAAAAAAGTCATGGGGGTCATAGGAGAAGGAGAGATGGAGATGCATTACTTTGTGAGTGAAGGAATGATTTGTTTGTAATACAAAAGGAACTGCCACCTGCCACATAATGTGCATACTCATCTCCAGGCAGGGCCATTTTTATTTAAAATCTCAAGTGTATTTGTGGTTCAAAATTAAGTATTGCTTCAGGCAATTGCTCTTGTGACAGCTTCAGAACCAAATCAGTGAACTCATGCAACAATATTGTTGAGAATTGGTTCTAATGCTTTGTTTTATTTTGGCTTCCAAAAGCTGCACTTTCAGACCCGAGGGTCCCTGCCCCCAGCTGGTTTGATTGATAATAAAAAATTGATGTCAAGAAGGCAGGATAGAACTTTTAAATTGTGCAGGCAGGGAACCAAGAGGGAGGGGAGAAATGGACAATGGCCATAATGGGAAAAGAGAAAGATGAAACTTAAAGGCCTGCCTATATGTAAGAATCAGGAAAAGTGGTCCCAGGGGCCATTTCCCTGATTGAGTCCTGGGTAGCATAGTTGAAATATACATTTTAAAAGATGTTAACACAGGAATTCTGGAGTGGAGTGTTTACAATCAGAGGTGAGGTATAGAAATGCCAAGCCATGAGCTAGTCAAGACATATCCGAATTAGCTGACGTGTATGTGTCTTTCATTTGGGAATCCAAAGAGCTCTTGGGCAGGTGTAGCATGCATGACCACTGGGAGCCAAAGCAGTTTAACTAATTCACTGCTACATGGCAGACATTACTTTTCTTCCTTTTTATTGATTTTGAGACAAAGTCTTTCCTGCTGGGGTTAAAGCAGTAGCAATCTTCCTGCCTCAGCCTCCTCAGTGTTGGGATCATAGGCAAGATCCAGCTGTGTATTGTGTATTTACATAACAGTTCTAGTGTTCTAGGTGTGACTTCTTTTATCCAACTGGGAATTTACAGTTCCAATTTGTGTACTTTTCACTGTATAGTTATCCCACAGAGTTAAGAATTTCTGGATCTTCCACATTCATAGGCAAACATGAAAATGAAAGAGATGGGGGACCCACACAGATTTTTAGATGACAGATACTGAAACAGTAAAACCCAGTCAAATGTTTGGAATTACATTTATCTGGAAGGAAGCTTGGGAAATGGGGGTCTAGTGATTTTGTGTCCAAATAATCAGGAAAGGCTAGTGGACTAGCCAACATTCTATACCATAAGCTGTCACATCACAGTGCTCCCTCACCAAAAGGCAAAAAGGAAAGAAATTGTGTGTGTGTGTGTGTGTGTGTGTGTGTGTGTGTGTGTGTGTGTGGTTGTTGTTGTAGTTTTTGGTTTTTTATCAGTATAATAGGACCTAATTTATTTCCTATCAGTTGAAGATTCTCTGAGTTTCAATAAAGAGTTATATACAGAAAGAAACATTGAGGGAAATTTAGTTAAGAAACCTGAGAATAAGTTTAGACTATGATTCAGGTATTTTCCTCTTAAGAGAGAAAAGCGCTGAGCATGAAGAAAAGGAGTTCAGCAGAAATGGCTTCAGCCTTAGGCTGTTCAAAGACAGTTTCTGCAAGGCTAAAAATATAATCACGTGCATTTTATGTACTTGATCTGAAGTACATGGTCACAATTTAAAAACAGAAAATCTCATCTACATGATGAGAGTCTGCTGCCTGCAGTAGGAGTGAAAGTTAGTAAGTAGCAATACTTAGCCTTTTAATAATTCCTAAATTTTAACTGTCAGTGGCAAAATCAATAACCTCTGTCTGCAACTCAATGACTGAGAGTAATGTAAATGGATCTTTGAGGCAAAAGTATATAAAACCACAATTTGAAATGAATGCCCAGTTACTATCTATAGATTAAATGTTTACAAATGGAAAAGTATTTGAATAGGTGTGCATTATTTGAGTTCTGTGCATGTTGTGGGATCACATGCTTTAAACCTATCAAGACTTCCTTTGCTGAAAGAATTTTTGCTTGATAGTCCTGTTGATGAGTGGCTATTTACCTGTCTATCTTGTTTTAATTGTGATTTTAAAACAAGCAGCATATATTCATTTATAGCCTATAATAAATGAAAAATACATTCACAGTGATTTTACAAGTAAGATAATACTCAGCACACTTATTTTTTTAATAGATAAGCTGTAAGTTCAGTGTATTTGCACTACTCCCACTGGTTGTGTTTTCTAGAGCAGTGGTATGTGGTGTGATTGTTGGGAGTTTCCATAATTTGGGGTAAAGAACACAGATGTTCTGAAAGATGATACAGTACACATTTCAGGAAGTTTTTCTCAGTATTAATAAAGAGGTCACTAATAAAATACTTAAAAGTATCTTTGAGATGCTTCTTTAGTCGATGTTGGACTCTGCTCTGAATGGAGACTCATTTCTTTTGTTTTTAACTTATTGTTTATGTCTTTTTGTTTTGGATTCTCATCATCCTTTTGAGACTGTGTTGGAGACATGACCTGAGATATTTTTGTTTCCTGTGGGAGATCTTCCAAACGCTGAGTACTACATTTTCTTTTCTTGCCCTCCTGGCAATTTTTGCACCATTTGAACAGGCTACTTGTTTCTAAAGAGAAGAAGGAGAAAAGGAGGGAGGATGAGAAAGAAAACAGGACAACATAATTAGAGTCTGCACAGTGGGCACACTGTGTGTTCCTGGTATTCTTGCTTCTATTCTGAGATACTGTTAAGCCCAAATGAGGCTCTGTTTCCTGGGTAACATGCACCATTCTCTGAAAAAAAGGTCTCACTGCTTCTACTCTTGTCCCCAACCATCTCTTTTCTAAACAACAGCCAGAGTCACCTTTCAAAATATCAATTGCAATGTCTCTGTTGCTCATCCCTGCTTGTTCAAGATGCTGCAGTGGCTTCTTACCACATTTATGCCCCAGTCCACAGTCCTACTGGATTCCCCCCCTGAGAGTGAATTTCTTATCCCTCTACCCTAACCCCTGCTACTTTATCATTCTTCAGAGACATTTCTTGGCCTCGGAAAATTCTTCTTGCTTTGATTTTCTTCATCGAGTTCTGCTTCTGTCTAGCTTTTATGCTTCATTTTGATACTTTGTTGGGGTATGTTTTCTACTTCAGTGACCCTACCCAAAGTCTTTCCTATCTGAATAAAACATTTCCCCCTGTAATTATGTTTCTCCAATTCAATTAATTTTCCTTTAGGAAATTAAGTTTCCCATTTAGCACTAAACCATGTGCTTATCTTTTTCTTTCTTTTGGTGATACAGTAGCTCCATGGTGGCAGAGTCCTTCCAGTCATGTTCATTGCTGCATAACCAGCACTTACAAGCATGCTTGGCACAGACTAGGCAACTGCAGTGAGTGATCATGTGAATGGAAGCCTGGTTGATCATATGAAAGATAAAAATGATGGAATACTAAGGCATGGTTTGAGGGAAGTTCTATGGAGAGTGGAACAAGGTAAGATTGGGCTGAGAGAGACCTTGAAGGGAGAGTACAGACAGCACAGCCTATTGATTCCCAGAGAGGAGTGTTGGAACTAGGTTGGCCCTTTAGGCCTATACTGTACTTAAATGAAGGTAGCATACATTCACACTCTTGAATGTGAGTGCATGCTCTTCCTCAGTAACTGGATATGTGAGCTTAGACTGCACTGGCACATGAGAGGATGCCAGAGATCCATATGATATTACAGGAGGTCTCTATATGCTTAGATATTACCATTATTTCTACAGCCCTACCTTCAGAATCTTGGTCTCCTATACCAACAGGTGGTTGATATAGATCCTGAGACAATCAGTGTTGACCAGGGTCTCTGGAGTCATCTGAACTGACAGTCAGACGTGAAATGATACCATCACCTTTAGAATCCACCTTCTGTCACCAGAGGACATGCCTTTATTTGCTAATCACAGGAAGGTGGCATGATGGATATTGCCACAGTATACAACATTCCAACAAGAATTTTCTTATAAAACATTTCTAGTGTTTTTTTCTAGTTCTCAAATATTCTGCAAGTCAAGAATCTTGATTTATTTTTTCTAGCAGCATCCCATTTGAATTGGAGCAAGAAAAAGTTCAAACAACCATGCTAGTGGTCCTCTGGGAGAAAAAATAAGGAACCAGACAAGGGCAGGATCATTACAAGACAGTGGCAGACAGTCCTCTTGTCTGACTTCAGGGAATCTCTAGGGCTTCAGTTTGCTTGTTCTGTCAAATTCCATAGTCCCTTGTTATCCTTTCAGGGCTGCCATCCCGTGACTTTCATTCTTGTTTATAGACCCAAATATCCATCAATGCCCTACACCAGGATTATTTTTCAACAGGTTCCACTATGCAGTTTAACCCATTTAAGACTGTGCCCATGAAAGGTTGAATCAAACCTGTACAGTATCTTTAAACATTTCCTAAATATAAAGAGCTATGAGAGTCTAAATTTGAATGCAATATGTTTGTTAAGAACTTCATCCAGAACTCCCATCCCACATTCCTTTGCCTCAATCTCTGAACACACACTGAATCAAAAGTCACCCCCAGTTAACAATAGTACTCCTTTTCACACAATTTTTATAAGAGGGGTTCTGGAGAGAAGAGAGAGGACAGATAGACAGATTAAAATTTTTCTTTGTAAGCTGGGTGTGGTGGCACACGCCTTTAATCCCAACACTCAGGAGGCAGAGGCAGGCAGATTTCTGAGTTTGAGGCCAGCCTGGTCTACAAAGTGAGTTCCAGGACAGCCAGGGCTATACAGAGAAACCCTGTCTCGAAAAAAAAAAGCAAAAAAAATTTTTTTTTCTTTGTTAATATTCACCCTCTCCCCCACCCCCAGAGATGTGTCATTTTTGTTTGGCACAAGCCAATTTCCTTTGAAAGCAATGCCTGCATTTTCTCAGGCTCTTTTTATATAGAATTTAATTCATATTCCTTCCAAATATCCCCTCAGTTTTCTTTCTGGAAGAATCCCCCCCCCCCACACACACACTCTCTGTCTCAGTCTCTCTCTCTCTCTCTCTCTCTCTCTCTCTCTCTCTCTCTCTCTCTCTCTCTCTCTCTCTCTCTCTCTCTCTCTCTCCTCTTGTGTGTGTGTGTGTGTGTGTGTGTTGTGTGATTGTATTTCTGTTGCATTTTTAGATTGTACAGAATGAACATACTATCACCATATCAACGTATTGTATTATACTATACACAAATAATTCATAAAAATTAAAATTTGATTTAAAAATTAAATATTGATCAGTTTTGAAAACAGTTAGGAGTTTTGTGTGAACCAGTTGAAGCTGGGAGTTTTCTGTAGGTATCTGTGTGCTATATGAAGCTGATGAACCCAGATACTAATTTTTCCATGGTAAGCCATTTTGAGAGTGTCCATAAAATATGTTTTTAAAAAGTGTAAGAAAAAATCCAAACCAAACCAAATTAAACCTAAACAACAACTACTAAAAAGAGAAAAACAAAATCCTCCCAACCCTTTAGAAGCTAAGCTTGCCACTGTTGGGTTTATCAGAGGTATTCTGTATCACAATCTGTTGTTGCTGCTGTTCTTATTGGTATTTGCATGACCTATTTGATAGATCTGAAGTAATGCTTTTTGCTTGATGCTCAGGAAGAACTAGTTTGTGGTGGCTGCCTTTGAAGCCTCTTCATTGTGGTTAATGTAGACTCCTGATTAAAGCCATCTCATTATCAGAGGTGCAAATTATAAACTATAAGTCGTGTAAGACACTAAAACATTTACTTTCTAGCAAATGATGCTAATGTGTAAAGTATTTAAAACAGTATAGATTCTACTTTATTGGTTGTCTTCTATACATTTTTAGGGCCATTGAGATCTCTCTTTCACTGGTTTAAGTTTTCTGATTGCACAGAAACATCTGCTTTCATTACAACCACTAGGGAAGAATTAATTTGCTAGAGGATTTAGACAGATGACATTGTTGAATGTTTAAATTTATAAAGATTGTTGTTGATTGCTTCTAAGGTATTTTCTTAATAATATTTTAGAATTGAAAATATTTGCAAAATTATATAAAACAGTGAAAACAGTTCATTAAAGAAAGCATAGTAGGTAGGTAGTGGACAATAATGATATTTTCCTTTAATCAGTTATTTATGATCTGTGCAGATGCATATTTTTATAATGACAGCAACTGGGCTGATATTCTGGTTGCTGCTATTTTAACACAATATTAATTAGGACAGTAGAAGACTGTCTTACCTAGGCATCACTCTCTTCTAGAATCCTGCCTATTTCAATACTATTCTATAGCAATATAATTTCCCCTAATAATTGCTTCCTTATTGGTCTTTTTGTCATCAAGCTCTGAGCACATGCTTTCACTGCTCAAAGACCTGTTTTAAGTGTCCATCCTTTTCTGTTGAATACTGTTAAAAGCTTTTACTGTGATATTCAAACTCTTTTGGTGATTTGGTTCCTATTTCATGCTCTACTTTTCCCTCCAGTGCTACTGTTTCTTAGTCCTGTCTCTGTGTCCAAATTCAATGCATGCTTTCAAGGATCAATTTTAAGGCAAAACTAACCATCACTAGTTTTTTCTTTTTTTTCAACCTTGGCATTGGACCTGAGAGTTCACTTGCTGTGAGCTGTGTAGTATTCTAGGCACTTTGCACATATAACTCAAACAGTGTTTTAAGCACAATTAGACTGAAGGATTCTTATTTTTCCTGACTGTGTTGGCCTGTAACATTTGTTCTACAAGAGCTTTGACCTGGGTTTGAAGAACAGAAGTATCAATTGGCATTGAGATTTAGAGTTAATCTACCTGTGTGACAAGAAATGTTTTTAAATTCAAAGTTGATGGATATTTCTCAATTCCATTTACGTTAATCTACCTGCTCAAAAACAAAGTTCGAGTGTTCCTATTACAGAGGATAGTCACTTACTATAATTTGAGGGAATTGTTGCTGTGGTATAGGATGAAGAAAACTATCCCAAGTGACTGGGCATAGAGACAGAAAATCAAAAGAAAGTCAGAAGAAGCAAGAGAAATGAGCCTCTATTTTTCTCAATTTCAGAGTAGAATGATGACAGTATCTAAATAACAGTGCAAGACATGGGGCCATTTTGGGAGGTGTTTGGCAGTGTATTTTTGCACCAAAATTCTTCAGGAGTTTTAAATTAAGTATATCCAGCAACAAAAATTAGGCAAGGGGTCAGGGAACTCAACTTTCTGGTTACCTGTGAGGTGCACACTGGGTATTTACAGGCTTAAAACCTCCCCAGGAAGAGCTTAGGTGTGGAAAGGTTGTAACTTCTGTGAGTAGCAAATACTAGGAAAAGGATTGCAATCAGAGGTATTATTGTGGAACTTTAAAGATTGAAATGTGGCCACTCTGCCTAAGGGCAATCAACCCAGGAAGCAAATTCACATAGATTCATTATGAAAGAAACCATCAAAGTTTTGAAGCTCTTTTTTCCACACTGATACACAGGAATACTGAGCAGCTACTCTAACCTGTAAACAATAGCTCCGTCTTGGAGAGCCAGGAAGATGGCTTTACAACTAGAAGTGGAACACAATTTGAATTTGAACAATTGTTTTTTTCTATTTTATAAACCATTCCAGCCAATTATTTGCTGTTTTTCTTTAGTTACTGAATAGCCTTTGAAAATCATAAAGAAGCTAGAAGTTAGCGAAATGAACATACTTATACAGTATAAATCAGTTAAATTTTAAAACTTATTTTATTAGATATTTTCTTCATTTACATTTCAAATGCTATCCAGAATGTCCCCTATACCCTGCCCCAACCCTGTTCCCCTGACCACCAACTCCCACTTCTTGGCTGTGGTGTTCCGCTGTATGGGGCATATAAAGTTTGCAAGACCAAGGGGCGTCTCTTCCCAACGATGGCTGACAAGGCCATCTTCTGCTATATATGCAGCTAGAGACACGAGCTCTGGGGGTACTGATTAGTTCATACTGTTGTTCCACCTACAGGGTTGCAGACCCCTACAGTTCCTTGGGTAATTTCTCTAGTTTTCCATTGGGGTCTCTGTGTTCTATCCTATAGATGACTATGGGCATCCACTTCTATATTTGCCAGGCATTGGTAAAGCATCACAGAGATAGCTATATCAGTGTCCTTTCAGCAAGATCTTGCTGG
>NW_018392347.1:4374-37094 GCF_900095145.1 Mus pahari | reverse complement strand
TTAGGTATCAGAGTAATTGTGGCTTCATAGAACAAATTAGGTAGAGCACCTTCTGTTTCTATTTTGTGGAATAGTTTGAGGAGAGTTGGAATTAAGTCTTCTTTGAAGGGCTGATAGAACTCTGCATGAAACCCATCTGGTCCTTGGCTTTTTTTTGGTTGGGAGACTATTAATGACTGCTTATATTTCCTTAGGGGAAATGAGACAGTTAAGGTCTTTAATCTGATCCTGATTTAACTTTGGTACCTGGTATCTGTTTGGAAGTTGTCCATTTTATCCATGTTTTCAGTTGTGTTGAGTATAGCCCTTTATAGTAGGATTGGATGATGTTTTGGATTTCCTCAGGATCTGATGTTTTGTATTCTTTTTTCATTTCTGATTTTGTTAATTAGAATACTGTCCCGGTGCCCTCTAGTTAATCTGGCTAAGGGTTTATCTATTTTGTTGATTTTCTTAAAGAACTAGCTCCTGGTTTGGTTGATTCTTTGAATAGGACTTTTTGTTTCCACTTGGTTGATATCAGCTCTATGTTTATTTCCTGCCAACTACTCCTCTTGGGTGAATTTACTTACTTTCCTTCTATAGCTTCTAGGTGTGCTGTCAGACTGCTAGTGTATTCTCTCTCTAGTTTATATTGGCAGCACTCAGAGCTATCAGTTTTCCTCTTAGGTCTGCTTTCATTGTGTCCCACATGTTGTGGCTTCATTTTCATTAAATTCTAAAAAGTCTTTAATTTCTTTCTTTATTTCTTCCTTGACAGATGTATCATTGAGTAGAGTGTTGTTCAGTTTCCACGTGAATGTTGGTTTTCTTTGTTTATGCTGTTATTGATGATCAGCCTCGGTCCATATTTATCTGATAGGATGCATGGGATAATTTCAATATTTTTGTTTCTGTCAATGCCTGTTTTGTGACCGATTATATGGTCAATTTTTGAGGAGGTTCTATGAGGTGCTGAGAAGAAGATATATCCTTTTGTTTTAGGATAAAATGTTTTGTAGATATCTGTTAAATCCATTTGTTTCATAACTTCTGTTAGTGTCCATGTGTCTCTATTTAGTTTCTGTTTCCAGGATCTGTCCATTGGTGAGAGTGGGGTCTTGAACTCTCCCACTATTATTGTGTGAGGTGCAATGTGTGCTTTGAGTTTTACTAAAGTTTCTTTAATGAATGTGGCTGCCCTTGCATTTGGAGCATAAATATTTAGGCTTGAGAGTTCATCTTGGTACATTTTTCCTTTGATGAACATGAAGTGCCCTTCCTTGTCTTTTTTGATAAATTTGGGTTGTAAGTCAATTTTATTTGATATTAGAATGGCTACTCCAGCTTGTTTCTTTGGACCATTTGCTTGGAAAAATTGTTTTCCAGCCTTTAACCCTGAGGTAGTGTCTGTCTTTGTCCCTGAGGTGGGTTTCCTGTAAGCAGAAAAATGTAGGGTCCCACTGGGTAGCCAGTCTGTTAGTCTATGTCTTTTTATTGGGGGAATTGAGTCCATTGATGTTAAGAGAAATCAAGAAAGGTAATTTTTGGTTCCTATTATTTTTGTTGTTAGAGTTGGGATTCTGTTCTTGTGGCTGTCTTCTTTTGGTTTAGTTGAGGGCTTACTTTCTTCATTTTCTAGGGTGTAGTTTCTTAGTGTTGTTGTATTCCCTTTATTATCCTTTGAAGGTATGGATTCATGGAAAGATAATGTGTGAATTTGCTTTTGTCATGGAATACCTTGGTTTCTCCATCTATGGTAATTGAGATTTTAGCTGGGTATAGTAGCCTGGGCTGGCATTTATGTTCTCTTAGGGTATAACATTTGTCTAGGATCTTTTGGCTTTCATTGTCTCTGGTGAGAAGTCTGGAGTAATTCTAATAGGCCTGCCTTTATATGTTACTTGACCTTTTTCTCTCACTGCTTTTAATAGTCTGTCTTTATTTAGTGCATTTGTTGTTCTGATTATTATGTGTCGGGAGGAATTTCTTTTCTAGTCTAGTATATTTGAAGTTCTGTAGGCTTCTTGTATCTTCATGGGCATCTCTTTCTTTAGGTATGGGAAGTTTTCTTTGATAATTTTGTTGAAGCTATTTGTTGGCCCTTTAAGTTGAAAATCTTCATTCTCATCTACTCCTATTATCAGTAGGTTTGGTCTTCTCATTGTGTCCTTGATTTTCTGGATGTTTTAAGTTAGGATATTTTTGCATTTTGCATTTTCTTTGATTGTTGTGTCCATGTTCCCTATGGAATCTTCTGTACTTGAGATTCTCTCTTCCTTCTCTTGAATTTTGTTGCTGATGCTCACATCTATGTTTCCTGATTTCTTTCCTAGGGTTTCAATCTCCACAGTTGTCTCCCTTTGNGTTTTCATAATTGTTTCTACTTCCTTTTGCAGATCCTTAATGATTTTGTTCAATTCCATCCCCTGTTTGGTTGTGTTTTCCTGTAATTCTTTAAGGGATTTTTGTGTTTCTTCTACCTGTTTAGTAGTGTTTGCCTGAAGTTCTTTAAGGACTTCTTCCTGTTTAGCAGTGGTCTCCTGTAATTCCTTGAGGGATTTTTGTACTTCCTCTTTAAGGGCTTCTACTTGTTTAGCATTGTTCTCCTGCATTTCTTTGAGTGATCCAGGACTCCCTGTGGTGGGCGGTACTAGGTTTTGTTGGTGCCCTGTGTTCTTGATTTCTGTTAGCAAGATTCTTACCTTTCCCTTTCACCTTCTGGAAATCTCTGGTGTTAATGTTCAAGCTGTCTCTGACTGGAGTTTGATCCTCCTGTGATTCTGTTAGCCCTGGCAGCACTCCTGGGAATCCAACTCTCCCCTCTCTCCCCTTGGTCACAGCACTCTGCAGGCAAGCTCTCCTCTTGCAAGGCAGTTGTCCAGAAGTCTGCAGCTCTGATTTTCCTTCTGAGTCCTGGGGTCAGAGTCCTCCCTATAGGTCGACTCTCCCTGCATGATCCAGAGGACCCATGATCTCAAGGACCTGTGGTGTGGAGAGACCCCCTGAGTGCTCAGCTGTCTCTGCTGGGGCTCAGAAGAGAGATGGCAATGGTGGCCACGACTGGACTGGAATCCTGCCTCTGGGCAGACAGTTTTCCTTTGTCCCTGTTCCTGCTGGCACAAGCCCCTGCTGGATTCTCTGTAATTGATTGTGTTCCATGCACCCGTGATCCTGAGGACTATGATCTCAAGGACTGTCATCCGGAGAATTTGTGTTATGGAGAGTCCTCCTGCCTCAGCTCAGCTGCCTCAGCTGGGGTTCAGAAGAGAGATGGTGGGTGTGGCCTGGACCGGACCAGAACCCTGCCTCTGGGCTGGCAGTGTTCCTTTGTCCCTGTTCCTGCTGGCACAAGTCCTGGATGAATTCTCTGGAATTGATTGTGATCCCAAGGATTTGTGGTGTGGAGAGTTCTCTGGAGCACTAAACTGCCTCCACTGGGGTTCAGAAGAGAGTTGGTGGGATTAGCAATCAGTTATGTTTTATTTCAATAAATCTCAGTACCTCAGAAGTGAAACCTCTACCTCATTCACATTTAATTATCACACGTAATTATTACAGTTATCATGTACTTCTTAGAATAGACTCAAGGGCAGAGTCTATTTGCCCTAAGTTGTTTCTGGGAGAAGTCAACCTGGAAAACCTTGGAAGGGCAATAAAAGAAGGAATGGGCAGGAGAAGTGAGCATGAGTGTATAGGAAGCCATTTGCAACTTAAAACTTGGCAAATTCAGGTTCTGAGTAGCTGTTAGGTACCTACCCTAAACCTGGCAGATGACCAGTGAGTGACCCTGCCTAACTCCCAGAGTCTGCAACTAAGTCTGGTTCCTTGCTTTGGTGGACTTTGTTACTGGGTTGGATCATAGGCTCAACACAGGTAAAGGCTTTTCCCCATCAATGTGGCGATTAGGTGGCAGATGGGTTGAGAGTGTTGTTGTCACTTTATTTATGGAGGAAGTAGGAAGTAATGCTCTGTTCTAGATAACTCCAAACCCTACTCATAACCGTCTAGTTCTTCACAAGTCATTAAGAATATGTTATGTCAGTTCTCTGTGCTTCCTTCAGTGAACTATGTTGTACTGTTAAAATTTTATATATTCGAAAAATAACTACAATTATAAAAGCAGGCTAGCACTTACAGTGATTATTTTAGGTACATTGTTGAATTTAAAATGAAATTTCATGCATTTATTGGTATAAGCTGTATATAATAGCTGAACTCAGAAGGCTATAGGTATTTATAAAGCCCTTGCATATTTTGTACTTAGCTGAGAGCTTAGTAATGACATATCAGTCTACAATGATACTAATAGTCACCTATGGTTGTTGAGATACTATATTTGAAGTTCCTGACTACTTAAGAACTTCAATTAGAGTTCCCAGCACATGGCAAGATGACAACTTTGAATTCTTCTTGAGAAATAAAATAATATTTCATAGTCATTTTCCCCAAAATAGGCAGCCCTGAACAATAAGAAGAAAGTAGATTTAAATAGAATGTTGTTTATTTAGAGCATGCCCGGAGAAAAATCAATTGCAAATGAAATCTTATAGTTTGTCATTTTTAATGAAGTTTTGGAAGGTACCTATTCTGTAGATAGGCCTTAATGCCAGCTATACCTGCAGCAGTTTTATCTGCTTACCTTCTTTATTTATGGAGGTGGCTATAACAAGGAGGAAATGGGTAGAATTGGATTGTTTTAAAGCTAACTACAGCTTTTAATTATGGTGTTTTCTCTGGAGGTAGAGGGAATGAAAAGAATACATTTAGTGTTTCCAAGTAAAGAATATGCCTATTCTTGAATGAGTATGTACTTCTACCACTGTGGTTGGAATTCTGGGTAGACACAGCCTGTGAAACAAGCAAGTAACACATTCTTTTATTAAGAAATATAGAATCTAGGTGAATAAGTAAAAAATAATAAATTAATTAAAAGAAGATATATAGAAACTGAGGATTGGAGATATGGCTCAGCTGTTAAGACCAAAAACTATTCTTCCAGAAAACCCAAGTTCAGTTCTCAGCATGGCTCTTTGGTGGCTCACCACCAAATGTACTACAGATCCACATTATCTAAAACCTTTGGCTTACCCACATTCATGTGCACATACATACCCTCACACAGACATAAACATAATTATAAATGAAGTAAATCTTGAAACAATTAAGTTCAAAAACTCATCTTTATTAATGACTGTATTTCCATAGTCAGAAGTACAAGATTTTTCATTTATTATAAGTAACATATTCTGATAACTCTCTGAAAATAACTTTCTTATCTTCCTCTCACCACTATGGATTCTAACCAAAATCCAACATCTCTATCAGTTCCTTTCCTAGTTTTTTGAGTTTTGATTTTATTTTGGGACATATTTAATAAACTTAACCAGGGCCATCTCTGTGATAATTAGATTGGAGTTATTTTATTGGAGTCTGATAGAATCACCAGTATATAGTGAATGACTCCTAATTGTCTTGAATGTATCAGAAGCAAGTAGTTCAGCACTGAGATATAGCTACTTCTGGATCCTTCCTCCACACTTATTTCCCTTGAAGGAAGAAAGTATTAGTGGAGTCCACAGTTAAGAGACTTAATTGTAAAAAAGACTTTGGATTTTAAAAGATATTGGATATTTTAAAGGGATTGAACTTTTAATACATAAGGACTGTGGGGCTTTTAAAGTTATTTAGATCTTGGATAAGAAAGTAAGGTTTGAGGATTAATAGAGATGTGTTTGTGTGTCAAGTTGACAAGGGGTCAATTGTACTGACTGATTTTATGGATCAACTTGACACAGGTTGGAGTTATCACAGAGAAAGGAGATTCAGTTGGGGAAGTCATTCCATGAGATCCAGCTGTGGGGCATTTTCTCAGCTAGTAATCAAGGAGGGATGGGCTCCTTGTGGGTGGTACCATCTCTGGGCTGGGAGTCTTAGATTCTATAAGAAAGCAATCTGAGCAAGCCAGGGGATGCAGGTCAGTAAGTAACATACCTCTATGGTCTCTGCATCAACTCCTGTTTCCTGACCTGCTTGAGTTCCAGCCCTGACTTCCTTTGGTGATGAACAGCAACATGGAAGTGTAAGCAGAATAAACCCTTTCCTCCCTAACTTGTTTCTTGGTCATAATGTTTGTGCAGGAATAGAAACCTTGACTAAGACATCAGCTAAAGCCAGCCCTGGCACATTAGAGGGTCCTGGGAACTTTTTGTTTTCCTGACATCTGGGACTTTCTGGTGGGTACCCCCAGTTCCCCATCCCCCACTGCTACACACCTCTGTTCAATTTCCTAGCCTTCTGTACTTCTCCCCCATCTCCTCTTACACCTATTCCTGCCCCCTTTCCCCTCTACCTCCTCTCTCCCTCACAGGTCCCTCCTTCCCTTTACCTTCCTTGATTATTTTGTTCCCTCTTTTATGAAAGACTGAAAGCATCCACACTTTGGTCTTTCTTGTTTTTGAGCTTCATATTGCCTGTGAATTGTATCATGAGTATTCTGAGCTTCCTGCCTAATATATCCACTTATCAGTGAGTACATCTAATGTGTCTTCTTTTGTGACTGGGTTACCTCACTCAGTATGATATTTTCTAGTTCCATTCATTTGCCTGAAAATTTCATGATAGTTTTAAAGTATATTCTAGGACAATTTCTCATATCTCTACATTATTTTATCTGTTTGCTCTTCAGCATTTTTGTATACACTCCATTCAAAATCTCTTTGTGGCTATTTATTGGTTGTTTTTTAATTTTATGGCCAATTCTCATGAACTTTATTTTGAAACAAATTGATGAAAAGCATAACTTAAAACATCCCTAAACTTAGTAGACCGCAATGGTGCTAAAATATATGTACTGTGCCAGTAGGCAAGAAGTTGTATAGTGGGTTGGCCTGATGCTGCTTTTATTCTAACGCTAATATTCTTTCCTCAAGACCTGTGTACTGGCTAGTTTTGTGTCAACTTGACATAGCTGGAGTTATCACAGAGAAAGGAGCTTCAGTTGGGGAAATGCCTCCACAAGGTCCAGCTGTAAGGCATTTTCTCAACTAGTGATCAAGGGGGCAGGTCCCCTTGTGGGTGGTGCCATCTCTGGACTGATAGTCTTGGGTTCTATAAGAGAGCAGGCTGAGCAAGTCAGGGGAAGCAAGCCAGTAAAGAACATCCCTCCATGGCTTCTGCATCAGCTCCTGCTTTCTGACCTTCTTGATTTCCAGTCCTGACTTCCTTTGGTGATAAACAGCAATGTGGAAAATGTAAGAAGAATAAACCCTTTCCTCCCCAACTGCTTCTTGGTCATGTTTGTGCAGGAATAGAAACCATGACTAAGAGAACCTTGTTGCCTCAGAGATAAGAGTGTCCATTAGTAGAAGTTATGTGACCTTGCTCACAAGTTATTTCTGATTGGCAAATAAAGATGTCAGTAGCCAATAGTTTGGTAGAAGAGACAAAGGCAGAGTTTAGGGTTCCTGGGTGTAGGGGTCAGAGGAGAACCACAAGTAGAGAGAAGAAGGTGCAGAAGGAGGAAGGGAAGTGCCATGGATTAGGTAAGTCATGAAAACATGGCATATTAACAATCAAGCCAGATGAAATATAGAACATAATAACTTAGGATTGTTAATATGGAAGTTGACCCTAAGAGCATAGAGGGTAGATATCTGTGCAGATCTAGTGCTGTTTAAGGGCTTATTGTAAATATAAATATTATACGTGTCTTTTATCTCAGAACTAAATGGTCAAAGTTGGTGTAAAAAGGCCAGACTGGAATTAAATAATTTCTATTACAAAACTTCCATCTCTCAGCAATGACAAGAGAGAAATTGTCTTCATCGTTGAACTAGAATAAAACACAAGAACTGATTATTCTCTTTGAACATGTTTGTGTCCAGCTTTCTAAGAATTTGTCGTGCATTGGATCAGAGTCTATATCTACAGCACTCTCCAGGAGATCTCAAGTAAAGCTGTAGTCTTCAGCCTGTGGCACTGCTATGAGGTGGGAAACATTTAAGAGGCAGAACCTTGTAGAGGGTGTTATATTCCTGAATATGTGACTTCAAAGGGATATCAAGATTCTCTCTTCTCCCCACCCCCTGCCCCGCTCCATGTCTTGTCATTCTGATCATGAATATGTGACTGGGCTAACTATTCCACACTTGTTATTAAAAGGATATGCTATGCTGCCATAGACTTAAGTAACAATTAACTAATCCCTTGGAAATTCTGAGCTAAAATAAACCTTTGCTCCTTTTTTGGATATTTTCTTTATTTATATTTCAAGTGTTTTGGCTATTTACCTTAAATGAGGTGAATTCCTTCTTTACCACTGGAAGTTTGGACCACAAACATGTTAAAATATTAAATGGAAGATAGAAAAGCTCAGAAAAATGTGGCTGAAAGGGTTGTTCAGTAGCATGTACCTGCTTCCTTTAGTTATTTTAAAGCTACAATTATTTGCTCAACTTCATTTTAAATTTTGTTTTCTTCTGGAGCTTTAGCTAGAAATCACAGCTGCTTGGAGACCAGGTTTCCAAGTCTGTCAGGCAACATCATTTTGAACCTCTTCCCAAGGAAGGTAACAATGAAACTCCTGGTCTGAGGACCACCACCCCAGAACCTAAACTGACCTTTTGATTTTCTTCATTCCCTGCTACTTTGTATTTCTTATACTTTTCTCTACTGTCTTTAAGCCTTGTAACTATCCTTTTGCCTGAGCTGGCATCCACCTTGTTTTCCTAAAATCTACCTAGATGGAGAAATGAGAATTGATGTGGGAAATATTCTCAAGCTCTATCAACTGTTATTCTGCTTAGCAGATGTGGTATTAAACAGACACTGGATGATTTATTATGTTATCCACTAGTATATCCTTCAACTCTCATCATAGAAGCTTCTTCTTGTACTATGGGAATTTAACATCATCTCACAACTGTGCAAGGGCAGAGAATAAGTGAGTGTGAACTACTCAGTCCAAACTGGATATCAATATCACAACCACTTCTCCCAAATCTTAGGGACTAAAGAGGAAAAGGAAGTAGGAAGTTTGTATGAGTAGAGGTCATAGATGTCTGTGTGGAAACATCTTCCAGACATAACAGTATATTGCATATATGACTTTGAGTAGTGACACCATGCAGAACACCCATGCAAGCTTATACTAAAAAATAATTTCACTATAGTGTGAGAAGGTAGACATGTGGTCTACCACTAGCCAAGAGCTATTAGCAATTAATAGCTGCTGGAAGAGGGGGAAGTCAGTTTTCTTTAAGGGTGTGCCCATTGGCAAGTTATGAAGCTTCAGTGGAAGGCCACACATTCAAGAGAATGTAGGTAGCATAAACTGTACTTGGTGAGTTTTTAAAAGGAGTGCAAAGTAGGGTGGGTAGGAAATGAAGGTTTGATTCGGGAGAAGTTGAGTGAATATGGTCAACATACATTGTATGAAATACTCAAAGAACTAATAATAAAAATAAAAAACGTTTGTGTGTGTTTGTGTGTGTGTGTGTGCAATAACATGATAGTGTTTACATGGATGATAGATGTTTAGATGTTTAACTTTAGGCAGTTTTGTTGCTGTTATACAAACATAACTTAAAAATGTATTTTAAGATTCTGATGAGCATATATTTAGGGCAAAGGATATCATTTCACCTTCTATGTTGTCTTTTTAATATGCTCAAACATTTTATATATTATTTACATATTATTTAATTAAAAATTCCATGCCCTTCTGTATAGCATTAGAAATAAAACAGCTTCAGTGGGAGAAAAGGATCACAAAGAATTACAGACAGCTGGAGGAGGTTTACAGGGGAAGGATAAGGCAGCTAATGAGAGCCCTGAAGATACAGGAGGAGAGATGTAACAGGGGAGAAGCCACAGATGCAATGGACCAAAAAGCTTGCAGTCAGCTCCTTTAAGTGAGCTGAAGCCTGCTGACTCAATTAGCTTCTCTTCTGCACTGTGACCACATCTGGGTGAGATCACAGCTGCTTGATAAGCAAAAGTAGTTAATATGGCAGATGTGGCTCTGGTAAAAGAAAAACTCTGATGGACTAAAGCGAAATGAGCAAATAAAAATAAAAATACCAAGGGGACTCAGCAGCAGCAGAATTACTGTCCATTGCCTGAGGATTTCTGTCTGCTGAGGTATGCATGGACTGCTACTCACCCTTTCATGCCTCCTGTCTTCACATGCAGCACCCCCAAATAAGCTTCAGGCAGTCCAGGAATATTCTTAGGCTCAGACTTTTCAGGGCTGCTTTTATGAGGTATCCACATACCCATGTTGTATCTCCCCCTTCCAAATACTGCTAGGACTCATTGACAGGCCACCCATGCCTCTCACAAGAAGCTATCCCCTTTCCCTTTCTGTGATGGTTTGAATGAGGATGCCCCATGGGAATATATGTTTGAATACTTTGTCCCCATGTGGAAATATTTGGGAAAGGCTAGGAGGAGTGTCACTATTGAAAGAATGTTTGACACATGAGTGGGCTTTGAGGTTTCAAAAGAGTTGAGCTATTCCCAGTGTCCTCTCTCTGCCTCTGGCTTGTGAATTAAGATAAGATATCTCAACTGTTCTTGCCCCTGTACTTTTGTTCATCTAACATGGTCCTTCTGTAACAATATGTGGGTTCTTTATAAGTTGTCTTGATCAAGGTATTTTGTCACAGCAATAGAAAAGAAACTAAGATACCTTCTTTCCTCATGGGATCTGGGCAGCTTGATTATGGTTGCACTTTAACTAGCACCGCTCCCCTATCCAAAGTCTTTGTAACTATAATCTAAGCCACACAGTTCAGGTCACATATTAACTAAGCCTGCTTCATCCTAATCTAGAGTCCCATAATTTCCTAAAGAAACCTTTAAGAGTAGAGACATCATTTGTCCTGTGGGTCTGAGTTCTCTTATTAGAATCCCTGCTGAAAAGACACTCCTCTGATCTGCCCTATTTCTTTCTTGCTTCAGATCTAATCCTCATGAAGTTTCAGATGGAATAGGAACTCTGGGAATTAGACTAGAAGCCATGACTATTAAATTTATTCTTGTAAACCAAAACCAAACAAAACATTTTCTTCCTTGTCTGTGGCTTTGTTAACACTTATACTTAAAACGTATGGGATAATTTATTTGAGAAGTTTCTAGATAGCCCAGTCTAGGTTATTCTGTATGTACTGATCACTACCCAGTGCATCTATAGTGAAAATTTGGAAGCCAAACTCAAGTCAGAAAGACTTGAAATGTTTTCAATTTGCACAGAAAATAAGTACATTTAAAGTTGGTCATAAGGAAGGGGTAGTTATTAAAAATGGGGACCACTAAAATGAAGCCAAGTGTTTTGCATGGGAATAGGTAATTATATTTTAGGTAAGATAGGTAAGATATTTTAAGTATATTTCAGGAGTCTTCCAGCTCCCACTTATAGCTGACTAAAAAGTATAAAATATTAAACATGCTTCAAAGATTTTAATTTGAGAAGAGGATTCTAGACCACCCCTTTTGCACAGGGAAGTCTTTCTCTGCACTTATATCTCCATATCACTACATTCATAGTCCAAGATGGTGGCCTGGTTAATGCTGAAGATCACAAGAAATATAACCAATGACAATAAAATGTTGGGTTTCAGGCAAACAGAACACAAGAATTGTAGGATTATGAGGATTTACATTCATATTTTCAAGGAAAACCTGGGGCCAGATGTTTAGAATGGCCCGTTTCCCTGGCAATGTCTAAGAAGACTGTCAATCTTTGAAGGTGAAGGTGTATCTGAGATCCCAAGAAGTTAGAAATCCAAGGATTAGGTCTAGGTGTTTCAGAGAGCTGTAGGCTTTTTCACATAGGCAGTGAACAAAGTCAGCACAAGATATAGGCATAATGGACTGAAGATGGTGAGGACAATAGGGAAACTGTTTGAGACCTCAGGGACCTCATCATGTGCCTCACCTACTTGCTGGACACACAATTGAAGGATTTAATGTTTACCTAGAGAATTTTGGTCTTGCTTGACCCTACCTGTCCTTATTTTCATCCCATTTCTCCTGTTGACAGTGGAAATGTAAACCTTCTGAGACTGTATAATAGAAGTATATTATTTTCTTTTTTACTTTATAGAGACTCACAACTGGTAATTTGCCTCAAGTCTCAGGAGATCGAACTTTTGAGCAATGCTGGTAACTTAAGAGCTCGGGGGATATTGGAAATTGAAAAGGGTATTTATTATGAAACAGATGTTGGTCAAAGGCAGAAAATGACAGTTTGAATAGTTCTTCAGATAATGTGGCTATTGTGAGAAATATTAGAAACTTTAGGGGATGGGGTCCAGCTAGAGGAAGCAGGTTACTGGGTTATGTCCCAGGTCCCTTCCTGTAACAATTTTGAATCCTGTATGACATGAAGCGTACAGCTTTGTCCAAATTTACAATCCTCCCATGATGCAGTCTCTCACTGTGAGCCTCAAACAACAGAGTCAGGGACCATGGACTGAGCCTCTGGTCTATGACTAAACTAAGTCTTTCCTCCTTTAACTTACTTTTAAAATATTTTGTCACATTAATGGAAACCTCACTTGGACATGCTAACCTAGTATACATTATTATAGAAGATAAGTAAATTAAAATACTAGTGATCCAAATACACATAGGTGAATGCATTAATTATAGGCATTGAGGTACAGCTATTTGCTAGGCAAAGCCACTTATTTTGTTCAAGGTACTGGACTTAACCACATTTACATAATGAATCAATCCTACAATAGTTTGTTGAGTTCATTGATCTGGTATTTTTATTCTTTCAAACTACATTGACTGATCATTTGTGTATTTTTCACTTAATCTTGCCTGTTCTTTTAGAGTTGAGAGTTAGGGAGAGATAATACATTCTAATAAACACGTTAAAAGTTCTGATAAGGGAGATGCACAGTGCACAGGGTCTATGGAGATAGATGACATGTGTCTAAGGAAGAATCTTTAGAAGAATGACCATCCATGAAAGGCAATCAAAATCAGAGCAAAACAACAAAAGAAGAACTGGGAAGAGGGACCCTGGCTAAAGTAAAAGTATGGGACATGCGTCAGCATGGAGATGCAGGAATGCCGTGTGGTAACTGAAATGGCAATCACAAAACTCCATATGAGGAAAGCATGTTTCTTCAAACCATAGAGATGGCATATAGAAGCCCTGGAGCAGGTGCTCATTTCAGTGCTCTGCAGATGTACTTTTACATTCTCCTGTGTTCTTTCTACATATTCAACTTAGCTAGTAGAGAGGGGACTCAAAGAATGTAACCAGAAAGGACTTTTAGATTGAGGAAGAAAGGAATTAAGCTATTTCCAGTGGTAATGGAAAGAATGGCAGAATTGGAAGAAATTAAGTCAAGAGAAGATGAATCGCGCTGCAGCTGAACCTATAACTCTTCATAGTATTTCACTTTGAAAATATGATTGCAGCTATGAAAATAATGTTTTATCCATTCTTTTCTAACCCATTCATGAAGAAAAAGATAAAGGTTAGTGGTCAGTGGGTGGAACTCAAGGTGGGCAGTGTGAAGGGTTTGATGGATTTGCAAAACAGAACAGTGACAGAAGGTACAGTGGAGTGGTGTCATTCTCTGACAAGTTTTGGAGGAGCAAAAGGTAAAAGAGCAGTGGAGAGTCTATGACAAACTAAGAACTGTAATTTTTCAGTGAGCAGTAGGAAGTCATCAGAAGTGGTTGAGTAGGGCAAAGGTGTGTTGTAGCTTTAGTTTCATAGAATCACTGTGGATTTTGTGGGGAAAAAGAGATTGGAAAGAGTTGGTATGATGAACATACAGGTGGGAGATAATGGAAATAATCTGGGTAAGGAAATTGACAATTTGATGACTGTAAGGATGAGGGACACAACAACTAAAGAGACATGAGTGGAATTGGTTGGTCTGGGGACGTACTGGATGAGTGTTTTCAGGATGTGGAGTAAGGATCAGTACTTGAGGACAATTATGAGGGGGGATTTTTCACAGTGTCAGCAGAAAAAAAAAACAGGTCTCATTTCAAAGTGGGAATGGAGTTTATCTGGAACCAAGTGTGTGTGATCCAGGAACACAAAAGGAGAACACTCTGAATTACATATCCCAATGTGGTAAGAGTTTTGTGACATTTTTACAGGATTCAAGCTGGTTTTCACACAAATTAAGGGAAGCATTAAATGGATGGCCATAGTAAAGTGGTGGAAGCTGTTGTAGCCCACAGTTCTGTCTGATGGCCCTCTTAGCACTATGCTTGGTGGAGACTTGGATTTTATTAGTACATTTCAAAAGGTTTTTCTTATTAGTCACAAGATTTTAGATCAGACAAGAAGGAATGGCCATTTCGGGGACAAAGATAAGTGTAATTATGCTCTCTAGGCCTGAAACATTCCAGTCTCACAAGTCACTGAAGCTTCTGTTCATACCAGCTAGTTTCACATTACTATCACCTTGTATCCAATGCCCATGTTCCTTTCCACCAAAAAAGACCACGAGTCACTACAACCTGTAACACTGACCTGTTTAACTTCTGAAAACCTTTGAAATGCAGGAGATCTCTCTTGTTACTATATAAAAGTATTATACTTATTGCCTTACAGACTTGTATTTTTTATCCCTGCTCTGTCTTTGGCTCATCTAGTCCTGCAGAAGATGTTGCAATAGATGGTTTAGATTGTATCAACTTGGTAAGAAACTAACCAGGGCAAGAAGCAAAGCAGGAAAAATAACCCCATTTGTACATTTATGGTTTTATGAAAAAAACATGATGATCTAAGTGGGATCTAAGTGGAATCCTTAGAGTGTATTAATGAAAATCCGTTTCTGTCTTGGTCAGGCTCTGGAAGAGCCTCCCAGGGGACAGCTATACCAGGCTTCTGTCAGCAAGTGCTTCTTGGCATCAGCAATAGTGTTTGGATTTGTTGTCTGCATATGGGATGGATCCCCAAGGTGGGGCAGTCTCTGGATGGCCTTTCCTTCAGTCTCTTCTCTATTCTTTGTCCCTGCATTTCCTTTAGACAGAAGCAATTCTGGGTTAAAATTTTTGAGATAGGTGTGTGACAATACCTCTCAACTGGGGGCCATACCTAGCCACTGGATATGGTCTCTACAGGTTCTATCTCCCCTCTGTTGAGCATTTCTGCTAACATTATCCCCATAGGGTCCTGGGAACATCTGCTCTCTTTTATCAGAGGCAGTAAAAAATTGTCAGTTTACAAGAAAAGCGTAGGCAATAATCTTTTGTACACAGTACCCATAGTTGCCTAAATGCAGAGGATTTCTTGCTCATGTTTAGTCATCTGAGAGACTAGGCTGATGTCTTAGAGACCGATCTTTGGAACTTCCTCCACAAGGAGCTTCAAACTTTCCACAAATTTGCTTTTTCTCTAGAAGAGTGATGCCTAGCAGAGATGTCTATGATAACAGAATTTGGTCTATATATTCGCTGTTCTAAATGTAGTTGCCTGCAGTTTGAGACTCTGAACACCTGAAATGTGGTGAGTGAAATTGAGCTAATTTTAAAAGTTAATTCATCAATATTTGCACTGAAATAAATATAGCCAATGTATTTTTTGACACATTTGAAGATGGAGTTTCAGAAGCAGTGATTATAAAATTACTGTCTCGCTTTATACCTCCTCAGTGCATTAGCTTGGGGTATTAGTCTGCAGAGTAACAGAGTAAATAGAATGAATATGTGTTAAAAGGAAATGTATTAGGTTGTTTTCTCTCCCAATATGGACGAGATAATACAATGACTGAGTCACAGTGGAGAAGTTGATCATCTGGTACTTTCTCAGTTCATGGGTCTAGAAATCACAGCAGGCCCAATCTGTCACTGAAGGCCTGGAAGATTCTTGGAGAGCTATAGGTCTTTATTCTACATTGAATCAGCAAGAGGATGGATTCTAATACCAGGAAAGGAATGTAGAAGCTGCAGCAACCAGTAGACAAAAACCAAACCTTTGTTTATTTATGTCCTTTCATTTGAGTTGACACATTTGGAGCATGGTTTCCTACTTCAAACAATCAGGCCAAGAATGTCCCTCACAGGAGTACCTAACAGCTTGACTTTTAGTTAATTTCAGATCCAGTCAAGATGACAACCAAGATTAGTCATCCACTTAGTATGAAAATTTATTATTTATCTTCCTTTTTAAATATTGTGGACTTCAGTTGGATTCTGTATGCTTACCTCTAATAGAAGAAATACAATTTGTCACACTTGTATAGTTTCAGAAAGTGCAAATAGAGGAAATTGAGCATTTTTCAGACACAAGATTCTCAAGGCCAACAAAAAAAAATTCAGAGTAGACATACTGACATTTTTTCCATTATATTTTCTCTGAATACTCATGAGTCTGGGAATACCTAATATTAATGAAATAAATAGTATCTTTGAGTTCTACTGATTTGCCAGGTGATAGCCCAGTATATGCCACTATAATAATTCATTTAATCTCCCTAGCAACTCCATACATAGTCACATTTACTATTTTTATTTAATAAAGTAGACTCTTAAACTACTAAATAAAAATTTTAAAAGATCACAACTCTTTTGTACCAGGGCATCAGCAACAGCAGTCTGTGTATCAAGTGTTACTTAGGTGTTTTCTGGCTTAGGGTTGGATCATATATGAAGGTGATCTTGGTGGATGATGCTTCCTGTGGGAGTTCAGTGAGCACATAAAATATCAGGAAAGCCTGGTTAATAAAGACAACGGTCAAAGTGGAACCCATCCTAATGAAGAGCTTCATTATAAGCAACTACTTCCTAAACAATTGATTTTCCATAATCCTCTGGGCTGAGAGATACTCTTCCAGCTCTGGAAACATCTGTTATGGTATTCTCATATTCATTTAAATCTATAATTCTATGACTGCACAATGAGTTGGCAATGTCAAAAATAAAACCCCATGAGTTTGGAGATTATAAGTCAGTAAGATTTTAAGTGTGGTTGTGGGAATGGCTGGGTGTCTATCTCATTGTAAAAAGGAGTGTGTTGTCCCAGAAATTGTCTTGGACATTACATGAGATTCAGGAAATAAAAGGAAGGTGCTGGTGGGAAGTGACTCAAAGGGGTTTAATAAAAGTACCTATTGTTCTTACAGATAGCATTTCCCAGTGTGTATCTGTGCTATAGATTTATTCCCCAAGGATTTTCATGGAGAGAATATCATAAAAACACAAATAACTGAAAATAAACCAGGCAATTCTATGTAGTTCTATTTAGAAGCAAGGAAAGGAGTTACCTTTAGCAAGTTATTGGAAAGGACTGCAATGGAAGCAGTTGCAGACAAGATCTGTTTATTGGAATATAACCTTGTTCCTGCCTGTTCAGTTCTGATGAGAATTTCTGCTTTGTGGATGAATGAATACACACACATACACACACACACACACACACACACACACACACACACACACACACACACACACACACACTTTACTGGACCTTCTAAATGTTTTAAAATCAAGGCCATTCCACATGAGTGAATTTTGTTTCCCTGAGTGAGACATCATGATGTGGGAAAATGAAGAAATTCAGGGGACTTCTGCATCAATGGTCCATGAGAGGACCAGAGAATTTATTTTTTAATTTTTCCCAAGGGCTCTATGTATGAAATGTCACTTTTCAACTCTCAGAAATCTTTGCACAGAAATTTGAAATGTTGTGAGTCCTACAGAAGGTCATGTGTGCTAACAGGATTTTTTTCTCCATTGGAAATATTCAGAATGCTTCAAATCAGTTCCCAGTGCTCAAGCCACCTATAATGTCCATGCCTGGCTTATCAATACAAAGAGTTAGTGTGAGGCAATGGGCTATACACAGACACTCTGGTCTTCAGTCAAGCTGAGGTCTGAACCCTGGGGCCCAGTGATAATTCACCTACATGGCATGGTAGGTGTGTCCTCATGCTCCTGGAACTATGGCTCCAATTGAAGTTACTGACCCGACCCCCCCCCCACACACACACACACACAGCTCCCACAGGAGAAGCATGGTTAGTAGTCACATAGGCAATGTCCCAAGCTTCTGACCTTCAGGTTAAACTCTTCCCCAGTTACCTAGCAACAGCAAACCATAAAAGGGGCTATTTGGCCCCTCCTCACTCTCTTGTTCTCTTGCTCCTATTCTCCTTACTCTCCTCTTTCCTCTCTCTTCCTCTCTCTCCCTCTCACTCTCTATCCTTTCTTCTCTCTCTCCTTTCCTCCTTCTCTCTTCTTGGCTAGCCAGTTCTCTTTCTCCACCTTCTCTCTTTCCCCCTGCCTTTCTACAATAAAGCTCCAAAACCATAGACTGTTTCTGTTCATCAAGGCCCACCGTGAAGACTCTGTGTTGGAACCTCTCTCCCTAAGCCCTCTCTCCTACAACCATGGGGTTACAGGGTGTCGGCCCGGGGCCCCTGATTTTGGGGGCTGCCCCTTGTCCACCCCGATGAGTGGGGTCAGTGGCTTAGATGCCCATCCAGGGCCAAGTGGAAAGCTTCTGGCAGCCCTCCCGTGTCTGCCTGCCCAGAGCATAGGAGAAACTCTGGCCGGAAGTGGGCTATCCTCCCTGCCCCCTCTTCTCTGCCCCCTTTTAGTTCCCACAAGTTAGGACATATGGCTGCTTAAACTTGTATGTTTATAGTTAGTGGGCATCAATAATGTACTCATCAGAAAGATAGTAGCTATTTACAGATGCACCAAGTCAATCAGCTGTGTTTCCATCTAGAGAGCAGAGAGAAGCCCTTCAGATTTTCAGTATAGATGAGTCACCAGATGTGATGGCTAATCTTGGTTTCCATATTGACTACATCTGTAATCAACTAAAACACAAGCACCTGGGAACGCTTATAAGGGATATTTTTCATTAGATCATTTGAGATGTGCAGGCCAATCCTAAATTTAGACCACATCTTCTGATAGCAGCTGACAGAAAAAGACATGAAAGATGGAAACTTGGTGATTACTTGGCTTTCACTCACTTCCACTGGCAAGCTCATCTATCCCATCTTGCTGCTGATATATTATTTTGCTAGAATTTGAACCTCCTTCCTTAGGGTTTCAATTTAGACTAAAAACCAGCTGAGACTTCCAACATTCTGGAATTAACCTTGCTTTTCCATTAGGAGACAACTATAGTAATGGCTTTCTGTCTTATGGCTATAGCCATAGTGATGACTATAAGTCAATGTGTGTGTGTGTGTGTGTGTGTGTGTGTGTGTGTGTGTGTGTGTGTGTGTGTGTACAGTTATATTCCTCTATTAATGGTAAATCTAAGGGTAGGCAAAAAGATGATATTGATATAAAGTTATGCAGTACTGCATGCTTGTGGCAATGACAATGAGTTTAGCTGTCATTTCTGTATGAAGTAGCTCAATGCAACAACTGTTGATATGCTTTCTATCTGGTTACAGTCCCTTTTATCCTTCAGGAACATTGTCAGCATATTTAGAAGGTAAACTTGCATTCACTATGCAGTAACACTACTAATAACGTGTGTGCATTTTCAGATAATTAATCAACATGAAGAAACATTCACTGGGTAAAAGTATTGCAAGTTTTTGAGGCAGATTTTCTCTGTGTAGGGCTGGGTGTCTCTCTGGAGCTGTAGCCCTAAGATTTTCTCTTTAGATCACACTGGTCCTGAACTCAGAGATCTGCCTGCCTTGCCTCCTGAGTATTGAGATTAAGGATGGACACCACCATGTCCAGCAGCTAAAAATATTGCACATTTAAAAAGTATAGTTCTAAACCTTATAAATCAGTCTTACATGGCATTTTTTTGTGGAAAACAAACAAACAAATGTGTCCATCATACATTTCATAAAGGGATTTTTAGCATACCCAAAAGAAAACAATAGGCCTATGTGACACCCCTGCTTTTAAAACTGAATGCAGTAAGATAGAGATTTAAAATTATTTATTTGCTAGAATACATAAAGATCTTGATCTTTCAGTCAGAAAATTTCCTCTGACTTCACTAGGCACTCACTTTCAAAAATTACTACATGGCAAGGTGTCAGATAATCAAACAAAAATATATTTCACTCCACAACAAAATAAGCATTTATAAAGCTGTTATCAGTTTATAAAGACCTATACATAGCCCTATGTTCTACTTATTTACTTCACATGTGTCCTCAAGTTTTCCCTGTTATCACAATAATAACAACATAGTGTTGTTCCTAGAACACAGAGGACACCTGGAGGATAAGGGACAGGATGATGGCATAGAAGTTGATGGGATGTGCAAGTATGTATTTCATAATTAAAGCTAAACTCACTAGGCTATATATTCTGGTTATGTATATATTTCTACCAAACCATTCTTAAACACAATTTATATTTCACAGATGCTTACTGATCTTCCCAATGAGCAGCCTGTGTGGACACTGATGATTAACAATGCATTGTTGTCCCTGGACTTTAGATGTGTCTCTGTGTCAAATAGAGATTTAGGGGCCTCTTATTTTGTGAAGAGTGAAAAAATATTTCAACTATGGGAAATGTTCCATAACTGAGGCTCTGTCATTAATGAATGCTGTATGTATAATGCTTCCATCTCTCAGGTACTTTTATGAGGTTGTAAAGCAGAGGACATTTCTTGGCCTTTAATCCATATTTCTACAAAGAAAAATAAGTCTCAAAAATATAAAAGTTCATTTTCTTATTAATTTATTGTCTCATATATTATGGCATGACAGCAGTTTTCCTTCCCTTCCTCCAGCCTGCACACACTCCATTCTCCCCTCCACTTCTTCCCTCCAAGTACACTTCTTCTCTGCTTCCCTTCAAAATAGGGTTATCAACCCAACATGGCATATTAATGTATGATATGATTAGGCACCTCCCCTCATATTAAGGCTAGATGAGGCAACCTACTAGGAAGAAAAATATCCCTAAAACAGGAAAAAGCAATAGCATCGGCCCCTGCTCTCTCTTAGAGTTCCAAAAAAAAAAAAACCCCAAAAAACAACAACAAAAAAACCCAACAACAACAACAACAACAACAGCAACAGCAAAAACCAAAACCAAAACCAAAACCAAAACCAAAACCAAAACCAAAATCAAACAAAAAACCACTATACAACTATAACTATATTCAGAGGTACTAGGTTAGACCCATGCAGGCTCCAAGATAGTTGGTTCAGTCTCAGTAAGCCTATATGAATCCAGGTTGGGATTCTGTGGGTTTTCTTGTGGTATTTTCGACCCCTCTGGATCTTTCAATCTTCCCTCTCTCTCTTCTGCAGAATTGTTTGAGCTCTACTTAATGTTTGGCTCTGGGTCTTTGCATCTGTTTCTGTCAGTTGGTGGATGAAAGCTCTCTGATGACAACTGGCTTAGGCTTTGAGTATAGAAGAATGTTATTAAAAATCCTTTCACTGATTTTTTTTCCCATCATGTTTGCTTCTATCCTTGGTACTGTGCCAACCAGCTTCTGTTTTCTGGTTCTTCCAGAAGTGACAGGGGTTAGCTTCCTTCCATGGCATCAGTCTCACTGGTTGGTGACTCCCATGATTTCTGTATGGTCTTTACCCCTTCACACCATGCTAGCTGTACAAATTGTAGGTAGAAAATTTTGTGAATGGATTGGTGTCCCAAACCCTCCACTAGCAGTCTTTCCAGGTTATAGGAGATTGCTGGCTCTGATTCTGTATCTTCTATTACTAGATACCTTTGGTAGGGCCACTTTCATAGTTTCCTGGGAGTGTCCAAGTACCCAGTTTCTACCTTGTCCCAGAATTGACCCCCAATTTCAGGTGATTCCCTAGTATTCTTTTCCTTCATCCTCTTCCCACTGAAACCCTCCTGTTCTTGTCCCTATCCTCCTCCAGTTTATCTGCAATATCTATTCTATTTCCCATTCTGGAGGAGATTCATGCATGCTGTCTTAAGCCACCACTTGCTACTTCACTTCTTTGGGTTTATGAATTGTGACATGATTTTTCTTTACTTTGCAGTTAATACCCAAGTGTGTACATACCATGTTTGTCTTTTTGAGTCTAGGTTACTTCACTCAGGATGAATTTCATTTTACTTCCATCTATTTGCCCGCAAATGTTATGATGTCTTTTTTTTTTTTTCTTTTAGAGCTGAGTAGTACCCCATTGTATGTACCACATTGTATGTACGACATTTTCTTTATCGTTAGTTGAGGAAAATCTAGGTTGTTTAAACTTATGAATATTACAAATAAAGCTGCTATAAACACAGTTGAACAAGTTTCCCTGTGTAGGATGTGATGTCCTTTGGGTATATGCACAAGAGTGGTATAGCTGGCTCTTGAGGTAGATTGATTACCAATATTCTGAAGAACAACAATATTGATTTTCGTAGTGGTTGTATAGTTTGCATTCCCACCAGCAATGGAGAAGTGTTCCTCTTGCTCCATATCCTCACCAGTATGAACAGTCCTCTGTGTTACTGATCATAGCCATTCCAAAGTTGTTTTGATTTTCATTTCCCTGATGGCTAAGGATGCTAAATATTTCTTAAGTATTTTTCAGGCATTTGAGATTCCTGTATTGAGAACTCTGTTTAGATCTATATCCCTATTTTTAATTTGGATTATTAGGCTTGCTGATGCTTACTTTCTTGAATTCTTTATATATTTTGGATATTAGTCCTCTGTTGGATATGGACTTGTTAAAACGAAATCATTTCCCAATCTGCAGGCTGCCAGTTTATCTGATTATGCCACGCTTTTTCTTACAGAAGCTATTCAGTTTCACAAGGTCCTATTTATTAATTGTTGATTTTTGTGCCAGTGCTATCAGAGTTCTGGTCAAAAAGTCTTCCTGTGACAATGAGTTCAAGGACATCTCCCACTTTCTCTCCTATCAGTTTGAGTGTATCTGATTTTATGATGAGGTATTTGATGTACTTGGAATTGAGTACTCAGGGTTATAAATATATATCTATTTGCATTCTTTTACAGTCAGACATCCCTGCCCGCTCTTCTATCTGGTTCAGTGTATCTGGTTTTATATTGAGATCTTTGATGCACTTAAACTAGAGGTTTGTGCAAGGTGATAAATATCAATCTATTTATATTCTTTTACATGAAGACATCAAGTCAAACTAGCACCATTTGTTGAAGATGTTTTGTTTTGTGCCATTGTATTATTTTGGCTTCTTTATCAAAACGAGTATTCATAGATGTCTGAATTTATGTCTGGGTCTTCAATTCCCCTTCGTTGTTCATTCTGTCTATTTTTATTCCAGTATTGTGTGGATTTTGATACTGCAGCTCTGTAGTACAGCTTGAAATCAGGGATGGCAATACCTGTTGATGTTCTTTTATTATAAAGAATTGTTTTAGCTATCCTGGATTTCTCTCTCTCTCTCTCTCTCTCTCTCTCTCTCTCTCTCTCTCTCTCTCTCTCTCTCTCTCTCTCTCTCTCTCTCTCTCTCTCTCTCTCTCTCTCTGTGTGTGTGTGTGTGTGAGTGAGTGTGTATGTTCATATGAAGTTGAATACTTTTCTTTCAAGCTCTTTAAAGAATTGTGTTGGAATGTTGATGAGTATTTCATTGAATCTAGAGATTGTCTTTTGCAATATTGCAACTTTTACTGTGTTAAATCTACTGATCCCTGGATGACTTTTTTTTCATCTTCTGACATATTCTTTATTTAATTTTATTTTTACAAAGATTTGAAGTTCTTTTTATACAGGTCTTTCACTTGCTTAGTTAATCACATGATATTTTATATTATTTATGGTTATTGTGAATGGTGGTGTTTCCCTGATTTCTTTCTCAGCCCATTTGTCCTTTGAAATTGCAGGGCAACTGACTTTTCCTGTTGAGTTAATTTTTTATCCAGTCACTTCACTGAAGGTATTGATCAGTTGTAGAAGTTCTTGGTAGAATTTTCAGGGTCACTTATGTATGCTATCATATCATCTGAAAATAGTTATACTTTTGCTTCTTCCTTTCCAATTTGTATCCTTGTGGATACAAATTTACTTTTCTTTACTTTACTTTTCTTTACTTTTCTTTACTTTTACTTTTCTTATTGTTCTAACTACAATTTCAGGTATTATATTGAATAGATATGGAGAGAGTAGACAGCTTTTTCTTTTTCCTGATTTTAGTACAATTGCTTTGAATTTCCATTTAATTTGATGTTGGTTATAAACTTGATATAGACTGCTTGTGTTATATTTAGGTATGTTCCTGTGTCCCTGATCTTTCCAAGAATTTTATTATGATTGGGTATTGAATTTTGAATTAGATGCTATTTCAGCTATTTCAGCATCTAATGCGATGTTTTTTTTCAGTGTGTTTATATGATGGATTACATTTACAGATTTTTGTATGTTGAACCATTTCTACATCTCTGGGATGATGCCTAGTTGATTTTAGTTGTTGATTTTTTTATGTGTTCTAGAATTCAGCTCAAAAATATTTTATTGAATATTTTTGCACCAATGTTTATGAAAGCAACTGGTATGCAATTCTCTTTCTTTCTTGAGTCTTTGTGTGGTTCAGGCATCAGGGAGACTGTGGCCATATAACATGGTACTTTTCTATTTTGTAGAATAATTTTAGGAGCATTGGTATTAGCCCTTCTTTCAATGTCTGGTTGATTTTTGTGCTAAATCCTTCTGGCCCTGGGCTTTTTTTGGTTGGGAAACTTTTAATGACTGCTTTTATTTCCTTAGGGATTATATGACTATTTATGTTGGTTATTTGATATTAATTTAACTTTGGTAAATGGATCTATCAAAATCATCCATTTTATTGAGGTATTCCAATTTTGTGGAGTACAAGTTTTTGAAGTAATACCTAATGAATGGCTCTTTGAATTTTCTTGGTGTCTGTTGCTATCTCCCCAATTTCACATCTGACTTTATTTGTATATTCTCTCTGTGTCTTTTAGTTAGTTTGAATAACAGCTTGTCTATCTTGTTGATCTCCTCAAAGAACAAACTTACGGTTTCTTTGATTTGTTGTATATTTTTCTCTTTGTTTCTATTTAGTTGATTTTAGATCCAAGTTTGATTATTTCCTCCTGTCTACTCCTCTTAGGTGTATATTGTTTTCTTTTCATTCTAGAACTTTTAGGTGTGCTGTTAAGTTGCTTGAAGGTTTTTCCATTTTCTTCATGAGAGCTATAACTACTATAAACTTTCCTCTTAGTACTGCTTTCATTGTGTTGCATAAGTTTGAGTATGTTGTTTATTCATTTTTATTGAATTCTAGGAAGTCTTTAATTTCTTTCTTTCTTTTTCTCACTGAATAGAGAGTTATTCAGTTTCCATGAGTTTTTAGGCCCTTTGTTGTTTCTGTTATTGAAATCTAGCTCTATTCCTGATACTGCTAGCTTGTGAATTTGACCTGAACTTAAAAGGACCTAATCAGAACCAACTGATGAAGTTTGGTACTAAGGTCATGCAGAATTCCCAAGAAATGTTATAGAGATTTAGCCACCTGGGGAGCAAGAAGATGGGCAAACAGAAGGTCAGTGAAGTCTGGGTTTGTGAGCACCTCTGTAGCCTCCTGAACATCATCTCAGACCTGGAGAAGAAATGTGGAAAATATTTCATAGCACTGCTCAAGAATGCAAAGTGCTATTTAAAAAGGACTGAGTCTAAACTGCTTCAGAGCTTACAGCCAGCTCAGATCACAGACCTGAGTTCATGACAGATAATAGGAATGAGCAGTTTACTGCTGAGGCTCAAAGACATTACTTTGGACCCAGACACAGCTTACTCCTCCCTAGTCTTATCTGAGGACCCAGTAAGTATGGAATTTGGAGACAAATCAATAACTGTGACTGACACTGCAAGGAGATTTGACTTCAGGGCTTCTGTGGGGTGGGTGTAGGGAGACAAACAGATTTAACTCAGTGAGGGATTATTTGGAGGTGGCTGTGAGACAGGCAACACAGTGGCAGGTGGGCATATGTGACTGTACAGAGAGAAAGAACAGCATTCCTGGTGTTTCCAGAGATAAAATATTGCTCATGATGGGGTTCAATTGCACCCTCTAGTTCTTTCTCCCTTTAAGAAAAGTCTGTTTGAGGTAGCAAATGTACCATGTTGGAGTCTCCCTCAACTGCTGATGTAGGCATCTATCATTCTACAATATGACAGAGCAATCCCTCATTTATAGTTCTCTGGCCTTACCTTTTGAGGAGTAGTTAAATCTATAGTTTCTCTTTGTATTCCAGAAGGAGACATGAGTTCAGACCCTCTCACTGTCTATCTCCCTCTAACATAATCCCTGAAATAGTGCCGATAGATCTTCATCTTCCTATATGTGGAGCCCAATATCAAAAGACACAAGAAAATAAGATCAAGACTTTGTGAAAACCAGTTATGTATTTAATCCAATAAAGCCTCAAGACTTAATGTGGCTTTCAATATATGTACATTCAAAGGGGTTCTGTTTAAGTTGAATGATGATGGGGTCATTTGATGGCTCAGAAGACCAAGGCACTTACAGCCAAGGCCAGCAACCTGTGTTCAGTTCCTGGACCTCACAGTGGACAAAGAGAACAGACTTCCCAAAGTTGTCCTCTAGCATTCACATGAGTACTGTGGCAGGTAGTTTTTGCCCCTGCTCCACTAAAACAAATAAAATGCAATAGAAAACATAGAAATGATAAAGATAGAAATGGTAACATTGATATATATATCATATGATTGTGTATATGATTATGACACACATATTTATGTAATTGGAAAATTAGAGAAAAATTTAATATAGTCTTGTTTCCTAGAAATAATAGAAATCTAGCTCTAATCTGTAGTGGTCCGATAGGATTTAGGGAGTTATTTTAATTTTCCTTTACCTGTTGGGTCTTGCTTTGTGAACAAGAAGGTGGTCTGGCAGAATGTTTTTTGAGGTGCTGAGAAGAAGGTATATTCATTTGTGATTTGGTGAAATGTTCTGTAGATATCTGTTAGGCTCCTTTGAGTCATAATGTGTACTAGTTTCATTATTTCTCTGTTTAGTTTCCATATCAATGACCTGTCCATTAGTGAGAATGGGTTGTTGACATGTTGAAGACCAGCTTTGACATCCAGGGTAAATTGAGGAAAGCAGTGAAGACTGGCATCACAGATTGGCATTGGTTCTTATGGCAGCTACTGACAATGGCAGACAATTTACATGATCAACACTAGTAGTGATGACATGAGCAGAACCTAATTATCTGGGGTTGTTATTTTTTGTGATCAGTGAGAAACTGAGCTGTCTTTAACTCTTAAGAAAGAAACTGGTAAGAAAGGAAAAGAAAGATAGAAAATCCTACATACACACCCTCAAAGTAGATGAAGAAATAAAGATTCTAACAAGTGAGTTCAAATGAGCAAGTTACAACAATTTTATAATACATACATACATATATACACATGTGTATATATGCATATATATCAATATGTATATGGCTCTATGTATATATTGATATACATATTTACAATTGATCGATTAAAACTCTAATGAACAGCTCTAACAAGATTTATTTTGGGTTTTAGACTTTTATACCTTTTCAGACAAAAGTTCTGTATGTAAGAAAAAAATTACCTCAGAGACAAAATGTTACACAAGAGGGAGTTACAGCAGGATGTTGATAAGTTCAAAGCAGTTATTTTATGTCTCATTCTAAAAGTTCATTAAAAGTTTAAAGCAATAATTTTACATATTCATGGACTTGCTTTACCATGGAGCACACCTGTGGCTTGATCCTTGGGCCTGTCCTAGACTGTGTATTTTTCCTTGATCATAAAGACTATCCTAAGCCTAATTCTAGGCTCACTGTACATTTTTTCTCTCAGATCTTACTTATTGTTCTATGAGAATGGGTGTATTCTATTTTTGATTTTCCCCTTATATCTTTCTGAAAAAACAACTAGAGCTATCTACTTAGGCTTTCTATCAATTATTCTAACTTCCTAAACTTACTTGAATCAAATCAGAAATTCTATAACATGATTAATTTATCTAAATAGCATTAATACAAAAGGGTATATCTTTATATTGATTCTGCATGAAATCTACCCAACTGAGAGGGTTAAAAACCCAGAAAAAAGCAATCTATGTCATAAATATGAGGAATATAGTAGTGACACGCATGGTAGTGCATTGCAGCAAGAAGCTATCCTGGAATAAAGTCTCTAGGGTCCATGCCTCTGAACTCACTGGCAGAGTCTCTCGGGAGACAGCTAAAGCAGGCTCCTGTCAGCAAGAACTTGATGGCATTCACAATAGTTTCTGGGTTTGGTGATTGTATATGGGTTGGATCCCCAAGTGGGACAGTCTCTGAATGGTTAGTACTTCAGTCTCTGCTACACATTTTGTCTCGTAACTCCTTCCATGGGTATTTTATTCCCCATTCTAAGAAGGGTCAAAGTATAGAGACTTTGGTTTTCCTTCTTTTTGAGATTCATGTGGTTTGCAAATTGTATCTTGGGTATTCCCAGCTTCTGGGATTGTGGGGAATTGCAGACTGGTCTCCAGTTGAGCTGAGGTCTGAACCCTGGTGGTGATAATTCACCTTCATGACACGGAAGGTGGTAGGTGTTCCCTCATGCTCCTGAAACTCTGGCCCCTGCCTAAGTTACCACCCCCCCACACACAACCCCCACAAGAGAAGCATGGTCAGTAGTCACATAGACAATGGCCCAAGCTTCTGACCTTCAGGCTCCTTCCCAGTTACCTAGCAACAGTAAAGACCATAAAAGGGGCTGTTAGGCCCCCACCTCACTCTCTCACTCCTTTATTCTCCTACTTCTCACTTCTCTCACTTTTCTCTCCTCTCTCTTTGTCTTTTCTTCTCCACTCCTCTCTCTTTCTTTCTCTCTAGCCTTTTCTCTCTCTCTCTCTCCCTCTCTGACCCTCTCTCTTTCTACCTTCTCTCTTTCCCACTGCCTTTCTATAATAAAGCTCTTAAACCACAGAGAGTCTCTGCTCCATCAAGATCTGCTGCGCACTCTGGTCAGTGTTGGGAACCTCTTCCCTTATCCCTCTCTCCTATAACCCCGGGACATGTCAGGGTAGGCTCCTTCTCTCCCCCCCCCAACCAAGTGGGTCAGAGGCTTGAATGCCCATCCAGGGTTGAGTGGAAAGTGTCCGGAAATCCCACCCATGCCTGTGTCTGCCTGCCCAGAGCACAGGAACTGTGGCTGGACTTGGGCCTTTTTTCCTTTCCCACACTTCCCCAGTGGACCCCCCTTTTTTTGTTCCCAATATGGGATAGTACCCACTTATCAGTGAGTGCATATCATGTGTGTTCTTTTGTGATTGGGTTACCTCACTCAGGATGATATCCTCTACTCCATCCATTTGCTTAAGAATTTCATAAATTCATTGCTTTAATAGCTGTATAATACTCTAATGTGTAAAAGTATCACATTTTCTGTATGCATTGCTCTTTTGAGGTACATCTGGGTTCTTTCAAACTTCTTGTTATTATAAATAAGGCTGCTATGAACATAGTGGAACATGTGTCCTTAATACACGTTGGAGCATCTTCCAGATATATGCTCAGGAATGGTATTGCTGGATTCTCCAGTAGAACTATGTCCAATTTTCAGAGGAACTGCCAAACTGATTTCCAGAGTGGTTGGAATCCCACCAGCAATAGAGGAGTGATCCTCTTTCTCCCTGTCTTTGCCAGCATCTGCTATCTCTTGAGTTTTTGATCTTCGCCATTCTAACTGGTGTGAGGTGGAATCTCAGGGTTGTTTTGACTGGCATTTCCCTGATAACAAAGGATGTTTGAGATTTTTTAGGTGCTTCTCAGCCATTTAGTATACCTTAATTGAAGAAAGAAATCAAAGATCTCAGAAGATGGAAAGGTCTCCAATGTTCACAGATTCGTAGGATTAATATAGTAAACATGGCCATCTTGCTGAAAGCAATCTACAAATTCAATGCCATCACCATCCAAACTCCAACTCAATTCTTCACAGAGTTAGAAATAGCAAATTGCAAATTCATCTGGAATAACAAAAAACCTAGGGAAACAAAATCTATTTTCAACAATAAAAGACCTTCTGGTGGAATTACCATCCCTGGTCTCTAGCTGTACTACAGAGTAATTGTGATAAAAAACTGCCTGGTACTGATACAGAGACAGGCAGGTAGACCATTGGAATAGAATTGAAGAGCCAGAAATGAATCCACATTGCTTAGTTAGAGTCACACCAAGGTATTTTTTTATTATTTGTGACTATTGTGAAGGATGTTGTTTCCCTCATGTCTTTCCTAGCCTGTTTATCCTTTATGTAGAGAAAGGTCAGTGATTTGTTTGAGTTAATTGTATATCAAGCCACATTGCTGAAGTTGTTTATCAGATTTAGGAGTTCTCTGGTGGAATTTTTGAGGTTACTTAAGTATAGTATGATATCATATTGTCTACAAATAGTGATATTTTGATTTCTTCCTTTCCAATTTGTATCCCTTTGATCTTCTTTTGTTGTCTAATTGCTCTGGCTAGGACTTTAAGCAATATATTGAATAAGTAGGGAGAGAGTGGGCAGCCTTGTCTAGTCCCTGATTTTAGTGGGATTGCTTAAATTTTCTCTTTATTTAGTTTGATGTTGGCTACTGGTTTGCTGTATATTGCTTTTCCTATGTTTAGGTAAGGGCCTTGCATTCCTGATCTTTCTAAGTCTTTTATCACGAAGGGGTGTTGGGTTTTGTCAAGTGCTTTCTCATCATCTAATGAGATGATTATATGGTTTTCTTTCTTAGAGTTTAAATAGTGGATTATATTGATGGATTTCTGTATATTGAACCATCCTTGCATTTCTGGGATGAAGCCTACTTGATCTTGATGGATGATCATTTTGATGTGTCCTTGGATTCAATTTGTGAGAATTTTAGTGAATATTTTTGCATCAATATTCATAAGGGAAATTGGTCTGAAGTTCTCTTTCTTTGTTGGGCTTGCTTTATTTATTTATTTATTTATTTGTTTGTTTGTTTGTTTGTTTGTTTTTTTCATGACAGGGTTTCTCTGTATAGTCCTGGCTGTCCTGGAACTCACTTTGTAGATCAGGCTGGCCTCAAACTCAGAAATCTACCTGCCTCTGCCTCCCAAGTGCTGGGATCAAAGGCGTGCGCCACCACCGCCCGGCCTTTGTTAGGTCTTTGTGTAGTTTAGAAATCATAGTAATTGTGGCTTCATAGAACGAATTGGGTTGAGTACCTTCTGTTTCTGTTTTGTGGAATAGTATGAGGAGTATTGGTATTAAGTCTTTTTTGAAGGTCTGATAGAACTCTGCACTAAACCCATCTGATCCTGGAATTTTTTTGGTTGTGAGACTATTAATGACTGTTTCTATTTCTTTAGGGGATGTGGGACTGGTTAGATCATTAATCTGATCCCGATTTAACTTTGGTACCTGGTATCTGTCTAGAAAATTTTGCATACATAGTACATAGAAGTATCTGACAGGAAACAGGAATGACTTCAAAGTACTGATAGGAATCAGGTAATCTTTACAGTAAGATAAAACAGCCCTACCTAGAGTCATCTAATGTCAGGTAAAGATTTCACACCCTAGTCACAATTTCTGCTACTCCTTTGAGCCTTGTGAAAGCTAGCACCAGGGGGTTCTGCTCTAGCAGACCTTATCATGAGTAATGCAATACCACAACACCCCTTTTTCCTAGGCCTTGGTAAATACTTGAATATAAATGTAACTTGGCTGTTCTTTTAAGTATCTGTAGGGAATTGCCATTTGTTAGAAAAATTCACCAATTTCTTCTAATATGTAATGTAGTTTTCAATAACTGACTGTAATGAATATTCTAAGTATACTTTGCTAAGCTTGCCCTGAGATTAATAACTCCTATCCAGAAAAATACTGTAAGAAAGCATGCAAAATCCTCGACAATATAGCAGGGACAAGTCTGAGGCATTCTAGATATGGGAATGCCAAGGTTCCAAGAGGCTTAGTTTCCTTGAAACTCTGCCTCAGGACTGCTTCCAGGTTTCTACACCTGTAATGCAAGTCACTAGTGGAGTGGATGTAGCAATTTATGTTGTTAGTGAAGATCAGACCTAGTCTGTGGGGATCTGATAGGATGAATGGGATTATTTCAATTTTCCTGTATATGTTGAGGCCTGTTTTGTATGATCAGTTTTGGAGAAGGTACTATGAGGTGCTGAGAAGAAGGTATATCCTTTTCTTTTAGGATAAAATGTTCTAGAGATATCTGTTAAATCCATTTGTTTTACAACTTCTATTAGTTTCACTGTGTCTCTGTTTAATTTTTTTTCCAATTTTTATTAGGTATTTACTTCATTTACATTTTAAATGCTATCCTCAAAGTCCCCTATACCCTCCCCCCATGCTTCCCTAACCACCCACTCCCCCTTCTTGGCCCTGGTGTTCCCCTGTACTGGGGGAATATAAAGTTTGCAAGACCAAGGGGCCTCTCTTCCCAATGATGGCTAACTAGGCCATTTTCTGCTACATATGCAGCTAGAGACATAAGCTCTGGGGGTGCTGGTTAGTTCATATTGGAGTTCTATAGGCTTCTTGTATGTTCATGGGCATCTCTTTCTTTAGATTTGGGAAGTTTTCTTCTATAACTTTGTTGAAGATATTTACTGGCCCTTTAAGTTGAAAAATCTTCATTCTCATCTACTCCTATTATCAGTAGGTTTGGTCTTCTCATTGTATCCTGGATATCCTGGATGTTTTGAGTTAGGATCTTTTTGCATTTTGCATTTTCTTTGATTGTGTGTCCACGTTCCCTATGGAATCTTCTGTACCTGAGATTCTCTC
>NW_018392347.1:2457-4279 GCF_900095145.1 Mus pahari | reverse complement strand
TTCTACCTGTTTAGTAGTGTTTGCCTGTAGTTCTTTAAGGACTTCTTCCTGTTTAGCAGTGGTCTCCTGTAATTCCTTGAGGAATTTTTGTGTTTCCTCTTTAAGGGTTTCTACTTGTTTAGCATTGTTCTCCTGCATTTCTTTGAGTGAGTTATTAATGTACTTCTTCAAATCTTCTACCACCATCATGAGATATGATTTTAAGTCCACATCTTGCTTTTTGGTTGTGTTGGGGTATCCAGGACTTGATGCAGTGGGTGGTACTAGGTTCTGATGGTGCCCTGTGTTCTTGATTTCTGTTAGTAAGATTCTTACACTTGCCTTTTGCCATCTGGAAATCTCTGGTGTTAATTTTCAAGCTGTCTCTGGCTGGAGTTTGATCCTCCTGTGACTCTGTTAGCCGCTGTCAGCACTCCTGGGAATCCAACTCTCCCCTCTGTCCCCTTGGTCACAGCACTCTTCAGGCAAGCTCTCCTCTTGCAAGGCAGGTGTCCAGAAGTCTGCAGCTCTGAACCTCTTTCTGAGTCCCGGAGTCAGAACCCTCCCTGTAGGCCTACTCTCCCTGCATGATCCAGAGGACCCATGATCTCAAGGACCTGTGGTGTGGAGAGTCCTCCCGAGCGCTCAGCTGTCTCTGCTGGGGTTCAGAAGAAAGATGGCAGGGGTGGCCACGACCGGACCGCAACCCTGTCTCTGGGCGGGCAGTGATGAAGTGATCATATAATCTGAGTGCTGGAGTTTTATATTTTTCTGTGCTGAAGAAAAGAACTCATTAATAAATGTGAAATCCTTTTGCCTATTACTGAGACTGTATAGTTACAACATTTTTACCATGGACTGGGCCTAGTTGGCCCCCTCAATCCATGGGAAATCAGGGATTCTGACAGGTGGACATGGAGTTAGAGAGAAGGGGGTGACAGACACGACACAAGGGAGTGTGGATCCGAACGTATTGTCCAAATGAACACCAGCCTTTTTATACAGAAGAGAAACAAGAAAAGTGAGGTGAACACATTCTCAAAGTTACATTGACACAAAACAAAAAGGAATGCATACATTTTTATATTTTGTGCAGATAAACCAAGCAGCAGACCAGGCCAAGGTGTTCCACGTGAGAGAGGTTTATTATGAGGGAAGGGGGGGAGCAGCGAAGTGGGTAGAAGGGTAGAGAAGAGGAGAGAGAAAGAGGTGGGAGAGAAGAGGAGGAGGAGAAGAGAAGAAGAGAGCGAAGAGGGGGTGGCTTCTTCTTTTATACAGAAAATGACATCACACAACTGAGGGCGGGAACTGAGCCCAGTGGGTTGTGGGATTGAAGGTCGTTGTCCTGGCAATGCAGATCAAGGGTCACATGATTAGGCCGGGGCTTGGAGTATCCTGGTGCTAACATTCCTCCCTTCTTGTTATTATAAAAGGAAGGGGAGAAAAAGAGAGGGGAAACCAATGGTGAAGAGGGAATAGGGGCGTCATGACTCTTAAGCTACTTCCCGCTGTTTAGGGGGGTCATCAATTTTCAGGGTATATCTGGTCTTCACCATTGGAGTTTGTATGGCAATCATCTGAATCAGGTTCTTCTATTGACAGTGATTTTTTTTTTTTTTTTTTTTTTTTTTTTTTTTTTGTGGGCAGTGGCTGGTAATCCTGTAACAGGAGCTGAATAGCAGCTTGGTTAGAAATTTTTGTACTTGTCTCTGAAGGAACATAGAAACAAGGTTAATAAGACAAGGGACGATTGAGACATATTGTCTCTGGATGTGAATAGTACTTACTGGGAGCTGGGCTGAGTTTTGTGGTAAAGCTTACCAGCAACTCCTATTTCCCACCT
>NW_018392347.1:0-1852 GCF_900095145.1 Mus pahari | reverse complement strand
TGAAGGTTGATGACCTGGAGGAGATAAAAGGACTTGGTCTCCAATATTAACAGGTAATGCGCAAGAAGCAGAGTGTGGTCGAGGTAGGTGACGGTCAGCAAAGTTCCACAAGAAAGAGCAAAGATGAGAAGAGAGTAATGGGGTAAGCAAATGATCTGGAAGGGAGAGCGCTTGGGCTAGAATCCAGGAATTAGAACTGGACATCCGTACATGAGCTCAAAAGGTGAGCTGAGGAGAGGTCGCTTGGGGAGAGCTCGCAGTCTGAAAAGAGCCAGCGGCAGGAGTTTTACCCAGTCCAGATGAAGCTCCTGTGACAGTTTAACAATAGTAGTTTTTAAGGAGATGTTAGTCCTTTGCACCTTGCCTTAGGACTGAGGGTGGTAAGGAATGTGAAAGTGCCAGGGGATGTCTAGGGCCTTAGATAGGATCTAGATAACTTGGGAGGTAAATTCAGGTCCGTTGTCTGATTGGAGAGAGACCGGCACACTGAATTGAGGGATGATTACTCCGAGAAGATCGGAGACTATGTGAACCCTTTTATTAGTCATGGGAAATGCTTCTACCCACCCTGAGAAGGTGTCAACCAAGACCAGGAGGTATTTGACACATCTGATAGTGGGCATATGGGTGAAATCAAGTTGCCAGTCAGGTCCAGGGAGGGAACCTCTAGCCTGATGAGACGGGAAAGGAAGGCCGCGATACATTGAGTTGGGGTTAGAGGTCTGACATTTTACAAGAAGCAGTGATAGATTTTAGGAAATGTAGGTCTTCAGGAGTGAGCTGTAGGTGAGTTTTAACAAAGAAAGATAGTGCTTGGCTATTAGGATAAAAGAGTTGGTGAAGGTATGACAGAGTTTGACGAATATCAAAGGGTGAGTGTGGAGATGTAGGCTGCAGTGTAAGAATGTCTTGGGGAAGATAAGACAAGTCTAGGCCCCTGAGGGCTGCAGCTCAGACTGCCTCATCATCTTGTTTCCCTTAGAGACAATAGAATCATCTGTCTGGTGGGACCTGCAATGGATGATCCCAGTGGCTTCGGGAGGAGGCCTCTAGCATAGCCATGGTCTAGCTTGCGATAGTTACTGATCCTCCCTTTGTGATAAGTAGTCCACATTCCTTCCAGATGATGGCATGGGAGAGGAGGATGTGGAAAGCATACTTGGATTCTGTGTAGACATTTAAAGATTGTCCCTCTGCCAGTTGGAAAAGAACTGGTGAAAGCTATTAGTTCGCTTGCTGGTTAGTGGTATGGGAGGGAAGGGCCGGTGCCTCCATTACCTCAGTGTCTGAAACTATGGCATAGCCATCCCTTCTGGCTCCTTCTTGTAGGAAGGAGCTGCCATCCATATACCAAGTGTATGTGGCTTGGGGCAATGTGCCCTCCTGTATGTGTGAAAGATGAGGTAATAATTCTTCTAGAGTTTCAATGCAGGAGTGAGATAGGGAGTGATTAGAACTTGGTTTAGGAAGAAGGTTAGAAATATTGGTAGAGACCACTCACCAACATCAGAACCTAGCACTCCCAGCTCAGTCAGTCCAGAATACCCCAACACACCCGAAAAGCAAGAATCAGATTAAAAAGCATACCTCATGATGCTGGTAGAGGACTTGAAGAAGGGCATTATTAAAGAAATGCAGGAGATCACTGCTAAAGAAATATAAGTCCTTAAAGAAAAACAGGAGAATACTTCTAAAGAGGTAGAAGTCCTTAAAGAGAGAGAGGAGAACAGAAACAAACAGGTGATGGAAATGAAATCATCCAAAACCTAAAAAGGGAAATAGAAGCAATAAAGAAATCACACAATGTGACAACTCTGGAGATAGAAACCCTAGGAAAGAAATCAGGAAGCAT
>NW_018392346.1:37186-40934 GCF_900095145.1 Mus pahari | reverse complement strand
TGTGGATACTTCATTCCTCCTTAGAATAAGGAACAAAATACTCATGAAAGGATATAGGTACAGAGACAAAATTTATAGCTAAGTTGAAAGGATGGACTATCCAGAGACTACCACATTTGGGAATCCATCCCATCATCAGCCACCAAACCTAGATACTAATGCTCATGCCAGCAAGATTCTGCTGAAGGGACCCTGATATTGCAGCTTCTTGTGAGGCTATACCAGTCCCTGGCAAACACAGAAGTGGATGCTTACAGCCAGCAATTGGTTGGAACACAGGGTTCCCAATGGAGGAGCTAGAGAATGTACCCAAGGACCTGAAGGGGGCTGCAAACCTGTAGTTGGAACAACAATATGAACTAACCAGTACCCCCTGATCTTGTTTCTCTAGCTGCATATGTAGAAGAAGATGGCCTAATTGCCCATCACTGGGAATAGAGTTCCCTTGGTCTTGCACATTTTATATGACCCAGCACAAGGGAAGGCCTGGCCAAGTAGTGGGAGTGGGTGAGTAAGCGAACAGGAGTGGGGGTGGGGGAATAGGGAACTTTCGGGATAGCAATTGAAATGTAAATAAAGAAAATAATAATAATAATTTAAAAAAAAGAAAAAATTAATTTTTCCTATAGAAAAAAAATACAGGAAAACACAATCAAACATGTGAAGGAATTGAAAGATTATCATCCACGATCTAAAAATGGAAATAGAAACAATAAAGAAAATACAAAATGAGAAAATCCTGAAAATGGAAAATCTAAGAAAATAGAGGAGGAATCATAGATGTCACCAACAGAATACAAGAGACAGAAGAGATAATCTCGGGCATAGAAGATACCATAAAAGACACTGACAAAACAGTACAAGAAAATACAATAAACAAAAAGCACCTAACTCAAAGCATTCAAGAAATCCAGGACACAACGAAGAGACCAAACCTAAGAACAATATGGTTAGAAGAGGGTGAAGGTGCACAACTTAGACGTATTCACCATAATTATAGAAGAAAATATCCCAACCTAAAGGAGGAATTCCCCATACACATACAAGTAGCCTACAGAACACCAAGCAGGTTAAACTAGAAAAGAAATTTCTCCTGTCACATAATAATCAAAACATCAAATGTACATAACAAACAAAGAATATTGAAAGCTATAAGGGAAAATGGAAACCTATCACAATAACACCACCATTCTCAACTAAGACTCTAAAAGCCACATCTGGGGAGATGTTACACAGACCTTAAGAGAACTCAAATGCCAGCCCAGGCTACTATACTCACCAAAAACTTGTAATTACCATAGATGGAGAAACCAAGTTATTCCATTACAAAATCAAATTTAAACAATATCTTACCACTAATCCAGCCTTACAGAGAGGATAATAAAAAGGAAACTATAACACAAGGAGGGGAACTACACCCAAGAAAAAGCATGAATTTAACCTTCTCATAACAAATCCAAAAGAAGAAAACCACACAAAAATAATTCCACTTTCAACAACAAAATAACAGGAAGCAACAATCATTGGTCCTTAATATCTCTCATCATCAATGGACTCAACACCCCAAATAAAGATATAGCCTAGTGGACTAGATATGTTAACAGTACCTAGTGTTTTGCTCCATATAAGAAATACACATCAGTCACATAGGCAGAACCTACCTCAAAGAATTGGGCTAGAAAAAGTATTTGAATCAAATGGTCCCAACAAACAAGCGGGAGTAGCCATTCTACTATCCAAAAATAGGCTTTCAATCAAAAGTTATTTTAAAAGACGGGGAAGGATACTACACACTCATCATCAGAAAAAAATCACCAAGTTGAACTCTAAATTCTGAACATATATGCCCCAAATACAAGAGCACCTACTTTTGTAAAAGAAAGGTTACTGAAGCTTAATGTGCACACTGAAACTCACACAGTAATACTAGAAGACTTCAATAACCCACTCTTACCAATGGATAGATCACAGAAGCAGAATACAAATCAAGACAGAGTGAAACTAAGAGAAGCTGTGAACCAAATGGATTTAACAGATATCTATAGAACATTTCACCCTAAAATGAAAGATTACACATTTTTTTCTTAGCACCTTATAGTACTTTCCCAATATATGCCATATAATTTGGACACAAAACACGCCTCAGCTGATACAAGAAAATCGAATTATTCCCATGCATTCTCTGGGACCACCAGGTACCAAGGTTTACTTCAATAACAACAAAAATAACAGAAGGTCCACATACACTAGGAATCAGAACAACTCTCTACTTAATGATAACTTGGTCAAGGGAGAAATAAAGAAAGAAATTAAAGACATTTTAGAATTTCAAAAATTAAGGCAGAGCATACCCAAAAGTTTGGGACACAATGAAACCAGTGTTAAGAGGAAAACTAATAGTTCTGAGTGCCTCCATAAAGAAATTGGCGAGATCACATGCTAACAGCTTAACAGTACATCTGAAAGTGTATATGTCCACACTGATAAGTGTATATTCTTCAAAATCACAGAAAAGAAAGGTACACTGCACCCCCCCACCACTAAACATCCATCTTTTGCATTTGGAAGCAATTTCAAGAGAGGAATGCCTCTTTCCAAAAAGAGGACAGGTGGTTTTTGGTTTTGGTGGGTGAATTGTTATTGATCTTTGTCAGGGAAGTAACAAGGCAAAGGAGGTTATATTCTGGGATTTCTTTCTCACTTCTTCTTTCCTCTTTCCTCCCCTTACTCATATCTATAGGAAGGCAGTAGGTGTTGACGGAAAAAAAGCAGGGATATAACAATAATATCTTGAAGCATAGATTATTGAGTCTTTTAGGCCAAAGAGCATCAATAAGTGAAATAATTTTTTTTGGTAAAGGCTTTGAATATTGTTACAAATTTAAGATTATATTTTGTCACAAAATATGCATTTATGTTTCAACTTTTTCCTAAAGTATTGTACTTGTGTAATTCTTTTAAAAATGTAAGTTAATTTCTAATCCTTTTAAACACCTTTAAACCATTAAGCCTGGCGGAAAAGAATAGGGCAGAACTTCGGATACTAGTCATTGCATCCAAGTAGATAGAAGAGAGTGAAGAAGGATCACAAGGGGAAAGAGGAGTGGAGAAACCACATGGAGAAAACAGGAGGGTTTCACCAATAGGTTTGTATGATTGAGCAGCCATGAGGACACACATGGAGCAGAGAGAACCTGCACAAAATAGCAAATAAAGGGACATTTTTCTGGGTATTATCTTTGTAGTTATGTTTGTATAGGGCTAAACCTTCCTATCTTAGGCTTGCAGAGTATTAGCTCAAAACCTATCTAACTTAGGATTGCAGTGAATTAATAAAAATGGCTGTTCTCTGTGCCTCTTTTTCACAACCTAAAATGAGTTTGAGCAGGCAGTAAATGCCTGCTATTTATTTGTTGGCAAAAGGGACAGTAGAATCCCACCCTCCTCAAAAAATACTGTTGCACATATCCATTTAAATAACATATATGTTTTAATGCATGCTCATGGAGTCTCTTATATTTGAATGCTTGATCACAGGGAGAATTGGTGCTTGAGAAAGGTTTGAAGGTTGGCCTTGTGGAAGTAATTGTGACTTTTTTGGATGAAGTGTCCCTGGGAGTGAGCTTTGATGTTTCAAATGCTCAAACCAAGTCTCTTGTTTCTTTCTTTCTTTCTTTCTTTCTTTCTTTCTTTCTTTCTTTCTTTCTTTCTTTCTTTCTTTCTTTCTTTCTTTCTTTCTTTCTTCCTT
>NW_018392346.1:27328-37071 GCF_900095145.1 Mus pahari | reverse complement strand
CTTTCTTCCTTCTCTCTCTCTCTCTCTCTCTCTCTCTCTCTCTCTCTCTCTCTCTTTCTCTCTCTCTCTTTCCTTCTTTTTGTCTTGTATCTTTTTTTGTTGCATGATGACTAGGATTAGGAACTCTCATTTCCTTTTTCAGTACTCCATCTGTAAGTGTCCATGCTATCAACCATGTTGATGATGGACTAAACCTCTAAAACTGCAATAATTTACTGATTAATGCTTTTCTTTATAACAGTTGGCATCTTCATAGTATCTATTTACTCCAATAGAAAATTTTGTAAGACATATACCATAGGTGTTTCTCCTTGGAATTAAAACAAATTTCTAAAAAAATGAAAATCAGAAGAATCTTTTGTTGGTGTTCAAATGCTTTTTTGGAAGGTTTGGATTGATTTTTTGAGGAATTTGTCAAAGTGAATTAAGTGAATTTATCTGAAATGGAGAATCTAGAAAGTGACAGAAATTAACAATGGATGTTCAAAGCTGAATAACAAAGACACATAAACATAAACCTGGCTAAAAACAGCAGCTGAAAGTAGAATCCTTTGGTTGCTGGATCTTCCATGCATATTTCTCAGAAGCCAAGACAAAGACAATGGTCAGGAGGCTGCAGTGTTTATACTCGTGTGTCCAGACTGGCTCTGTGGATTCAGATTGCCATGGTAGACTACAGATCAAGATTATTTAGTGAAGGATTCATGTGAAATCTTCCTGAGGGCAACAGGCACTGGTAAAGAGTACTCATAGCCAGGTAGATGAGCCCACATATGTGAACATATAGAAAAACTGTAATTGGATATCATAGGGAAGAAAAAATGAAGTGTAGCTGATTTTTGATAGTTTATAAGTACTTCTATCTTCTACCATTTTCCACTTTTTACCACTTTCAACCCTCTATCAATAGATAAGAAAAAAAACAATAAAGGGAGGGATGGAGGGAGAGAGATAGAGAGACAGAGAGAGACAGAGAGAGACAGAGATAGGAAGACACAAAGAGAGAGGGCCTGAATCATTTTAGGTTTCACCTTGAGCTCTACAATTAACAAACCACAGTCAATACAACTGAATGTCCAAGAATCCGAACTAACAACGAATGGCCAACAGGCAACTCAGCATCTCAAGGACCTAGAATTTTTACATTTCCTAAGAAGGACCCTGAATTCCATATATCAGAAAACTGCAAAAATGATCTGCACCTGGCAAAATCATAACCATTTTTGATTTTGAGTGAAATGATAGTTTCTGTGGACAATCTGAAGTAGCTCTACACCTACATTAACATAAAGCATATTCTTACAATATTCTGTGTCTGAAAGAAACTAAAATTCCAAAATTCCCATTACAATGAAGTTGAGAGCAAGATACCAGACATTTTGGAGAGAAGTTTTGGAATCGAAAAGGAGAATGTGAGGGTGTCTATGACCAAGTTTTCTCTAAAATGTGGCTCTACAAGAAGACAGATTATTCAGTGTCTTCTTGATGGCAGATTCTCATATGCACACATCTGACTTGGCTTTATCATATATCATGTAGAGTTGTTTATAAAAAGTAAGTAAAAAAAAAGGTAAATAATATATGTGACAGCAAGTATTAAAATGTTGCTACATTAAACTTTATGGTAGAACTGTTTAAAAATGTGTGGGAATAAACACACATATAGATAAATATGTATGTATATGTATATACATATACATGCCTTTTATAGCAATAAATTGAAAAAGAGCTAGAGGGGGCATATGGGAGGATTTAGAGTGAGAAAAATAACAGTGACGCAATTATAGTATAAAACAGAAAATTAAAAGAATTAGAAAACAGTTGTTCCTCAAAATAAAATAAAAACTTGGAGTATCATTTCTGTATGATCAGTCCTACCACTGGATAGAGTAGGGTGGGGAATGTGCTTGTAACCTTGGCAATATCTCGGAGGCCCCATGTCACTCATGAGTAAGGAGACCCTCTTTCAAATATGTGCCATAGAAATTCAGAATTAACATTTTTCTATATTTAAAAAAATGCACAAATACATATATTTCTGTTGGGGAAACTTTTCTGTACTGTGTATTCAGGTGCTGATTTCTATGTCCAGATATCTGGTTGTAGTCTGGATGATCGCATTGTCAACTACCTCTGCTCTTTATGTCATGTAAAGATTATTTTCTATCACCTCTGATAGGTTAATAAAATATATGATGAGTCAGTTATCTGGGCAGAAGAGAATAGTGCAGGACTTCTCATCCTAGTCAGGGAGTCCCAGAGGGTGACGAAGGAAACAAGAGAAGGACCACTAGACGAATAAGGAGTAGAGAAATGACATGGTGTGAACCTGGGATTTCCCCATGAGGCTTGTGATGAGGGAGGAGCTATTAGGATATACATGGAAAAGAGCAAGCAAGAACAAGCATGGATGGCAAATAATGTGGCACTTTTCTGGGTATCAGCAGCATAGTTGGGTTATTAAAGTTCCAGACCTTACCAGATTAGGCTCGCAGTGTGGTAATTACAGAACCAGGTCTCGTGTCCTTACTTAGGAGCTAAAATCAGGTAGGACAGGTATAGAAACCTACTACATTTACTTGGTATCTAAAGGGATGTGAGAATACACATTCTTTCCAAACACATTCTATTGCATTTGGCAAATGGGGGGTGGGGGGGGGCATGAATTTAGTAAACATCCACACTCAGACATAAATCTAACCTTAGAAAGAATCAGCTTGTATTTATAATTTTTTAAAAATCTACACTTAGAACAGATTCTCAAATTCTCTGACCAGACTTCTAGCCTGCCATCCAAAGGCAAGGAAGAAAAGATGATAAATAATACAAGTGGATGTGCACCTGTTTAGAAGTATTTTCTTGGGGCAATTCCAATTTCCCTTCCCTATGTCAGGAAACCAGCAGTCCAGCTCAGTATTTAGGATACCAAACATGAATCATCATTTGTGACTAGATCTAGCAGAAACCACCAGGCCTCTGCTGAATCTTCAAAAGTCAGTGGCTGTGACCAGGATGAGCTGAGATACAAGTTCTTTGCTCTGCCTCTTTCACTGAAGTGAAGATTAGCCAAGATTAAAATGCAAGCCCAATGAATCACTGAAAAAAACTAGCCATTCAAGCTTGCAATCCTTGTCTGTTCAGCCCACTTGATTTTCTCCCCAAACATCATGTGTATCACCATGGGTCTTACCTTAGCAAAACCCACATAAGTCTGTCTTAGCAAACTAGACCTGAGTGGGAATTACCTGATATATGCAGAAATTTCCACTTCATTTTCCTCATTTTGTTTTAAAAAATGCATTTTTTTCTAACATTAAAATTTACATATAATAAAAATAAGCATAAAAGCCAAAATTTGAACTTTATATCATAATTTGAGGATCTGCTTATGAACAATATAGTCTAACAAAACAAGTTTAAATTCCTGTTAGCATACAATAAGTTTCCAGAAACAATCTTAAATTTCTATCAGTATTTTTTTAAAAAACAAAAACTTAAATTTCTAATAACACACAGTAAAGAGAAAACAACCTTACATACTATCTAGACTTTCCTCCTTCCCCCATCTTCTAGCTTTGCATGTTTTCATTCATCCTCCTGGCCATCTGGGATTCTTTCCTGACCCCCAATTCTATACCTGATTCTTTCCCCTTTTCTTTTCCCACTCCCTTTTCTCACACAGGTCATTTCCTACCTCTGTCTTCCATGATTATTTTTGTTCCCCTTGTAAGTGGGGCTAAAGTATCCGCACTTGGAATTTCCTTCCTTTTATGCTTAACATGTCTGTGAATTGTATCATGGGTGTAATGTACTTTTTGAGTAATATCCACTTGTCAGTGACTGCATACCATGCATGTCCTTTTGGGACTGCATTACTTCACTCAGGATGATATTCTCTAGTTCTATTCACTGACCTGCAAAAATTAATGAGATTCTCATTTTAAATAGCTGAATAATACTCCATTGTGCAAATGAATTACATTTTCTGTATCCATTCTTTGGTTGAGGGTCATTTGGATAGTTTCCAGCTTATGGCTATTACAAATCAAACAGCTATGAACATAGTAGAGCATGAATTCTTATGGTATAATCAAGCATCTTTTGGTTATATCTCCAGGAGTGGTATAGCTGGCTTGTCATGTAGAACTATTTCAAATTTTCTGGTGATTTTCATTTCACTGATGACTAAGAACTTGAACATTTCTGTGAGTGCTTGCAGGCTATTTGAGATTCTTCTACTGAAAATTCCATTTAGCTCTTTACCCCATTTTTATTTTTATTTTTGGTGTTTTGGATTCTAACATTTTCCATTCTTTGTATATTTAAGATATTAGCTCTGTATTGGACATAGGGTTAGTGAAGATCTTTTCCCAGTCTGTAGGTTGACAATTTGTCTTATTGACATCATCCTTTGCCTTTACAGAGACTTCAGTTTCAGGGTCCCATTTGCCAATTTTTGATCTTAGAGGCTGAGTTCAGTTCAGAAAAATTTCCCTAGTCCCAATGTTCAAGGCTACTTCCCAGTTTCCCTTCTATTAGATTTATTGTATCTGGATTTATGTGGCAGTCCTGGATCCTCTTGGACTTGAGTTTTGTACAAGGTCATGAATATGGATCAATTTGCATTCTTCTACATGCAGACACCGAGTTAGACCAGCACCATTTGTTGAAGATGCTTTTTTTCCCCCACTGTACGGTTTTGGGTACTTTGTTAAAGATTATTTTTTCTTCTTGATCTTCAAATCTATCCCATTGATCAATCTGGCTGTCTTTGTACCAATATCATGTGGTCTTTATAACTATTGATACCTTGAGGTCAGAGATGATGACTTCCCCCAGATGTTCCTTTAGTAAAGGAAAAAATGATAGAAAGAAAGGGAGAGAGAGAGAGAGAGAGAGAGAGAGAGAGAGAGAGAGAGAGAGAGAGAGAGAGAGAAAGCTCTGATTCTAATATCTACTTGCTTTTTTATTTTCTTACAATTACAAACTATACATTTAACATTACAATTACAAACTATAACCAATCCCTCTAAATTAATGGCCAATACTTGGGATCAACTACAAATGACCAATACTCAATCCCACCTCTCAAGAACTTCGAATTTATATTACCCCAGAAAAATGTTCCTGAATTCTTAATGTCACACAACTCCAAAAACTATCTGCTGCTGGAAAAATCACAGCCGTCTATATTGTAAGGAAAATGGTAGTCACTTGCATTGGAAAATCTGAAGAAGTTTCACACCTGGCATTAACTGAAAGTACACTCTTAGAATATTTCTGTACGTTTTAAAGAAACTAAAATTCAAAATTCTTAATACACATAAATTGAGAGGAAGATAACTGATATTTTGGATAGAGTCTTTGGATTCTAAAAGGAGTCTATGAGGGTGGCTATGACAAAGGTATCAGTGAATACAAACCATGTGTGTTATTTTGTGACTGTGTTATCTCATACAGGATAATATTTTCAGGTTCCATTCATTTGCCTACAAATTTCATGAAATCATAGTTTTTAATAGTGGAGTAATACGCCATTATGAATCCATTTCTCTGTTGAGGAGCATCTATGTTGTTTCTAGTTTTCGGCAACTATAAATAAGGCTCCTATGAAGATAGTAGAGCATGTGTCCTTTTTATATATTGTAGTATCTTTTGGGTATATGCCAATGAGTGGTATAGCTGGGTCTTCAGACCAGAACTAGAACTATATCTAGTTTTCTGAAGAAATGTAAGACTGATTTCCAGAGTGGTTATACCAGCTTGCAATCCCACCAGCAGTGGAGGAGTATTCCTCTTTCTCTACATCCTCACCAACATCTGCTATCACTTGAGATTTTGATCTTAATCATCTGAGTGATGTGAGGTGGAATATCAGGGGTTTTTTTGTGTGTGTTTGTTTTATATTTGTTGTTATTTCATTTGCATTTCCCTGATGACTAAGAATGTTGAACATTTTAAAAAATACTTCTCAGCCATTCTAGATTCCTCAATTGAGAATTTTTGTTTAGCTCTGTACTCATATTGAAATAGAGATTTTGGTTCTCTGGAGTCTAACTTCTTGAGTTCATTGTATAATTTTGTTATTAGCCCACTATCGAATGTAGGGTTGAAAAAGACATTTTTCCAGTCTGTGGGGAGCTGTTTTACCCTATTGACAGTGTCCTTTGCCTTACAGAAGCTTTTCAATTTTATGAGGTCTCATTTGTTTATTGTTGCTCTTAGAGCATAAGCCACTGGTGTTCTGTTCAGGAAATTTTCCCCTGTGCCCATGTGTTTGAGGCTCTTCACCAATTTCTATTCTATTGGATTCAGTTTATTTGGTTTTATGTGGAAGTCTTTGGTCCACATGGACTTAAACTTTGTACAAGGAGGTAAGAATGGATCAATTTGCATTCTTCTACTTGCTGACAGTCAGTTGAACCAGCACCATTTGTTGAAAATGGTGCCCCCCCAGGGTGATTTTTTTTTTGACAAAAATCCAGTGACCCTAAGTGTGTGGATTAATTTCTGGGTCTTCAATACCATCCCATTGGTCTGCCTGCCTGTCTCTGTACCAATACCATACAGTTTTAATCACTATTGCACTATAGAACAGCTTGAGGTCAGAATGTTGATTTCCCCCAAGGACATTGTCACCTATCTAACTTTCTATGTAATGTACAAAATGTTTTTTTATCACTTCTGATTGGTTAATTAAATATCTGATGAACCAATTAGCTGGGAAGAAGCAAATAGTGTAGGGTTTTATCCTATTCTGAGGCTCCCAGCAGGTGACAGATGAGAATAGAGAAAGACCACGAGGAGCAGAATGTGGAGAAACCATGTGGAGAGAACCAGAGAATTCCCCAAGGGAGTTGTAATGAAAAAGGAGCCTTGAAGATATATATTGAACAGAGCAAGCAAATACTATCAATAGATGGCAAGTTATGGGTCCCCTTTCCAGTTATTAGCAACCTAGATGGGTTAGAAAAGTTCAGAATCTGCCAAGCTTAGGTTTGAAATGTGTTAATAAAATTACAAGGTCATGTGATTACTTAGGAGCTAAAATCGGATAGGGCAGGTGGAGAAAGGTCTTCTATTTACTTGAGATTAAAAGGGAACTGATAATCCAAACTCCCTATTGTGTTTGGCACACTGAATATAAGGCAAGAACTCAGTAAATAATATTCACACTTAGAGAGAATCTAAACTTAGAAAGGATCAGGCTGCAGACTTAGTGTTTTTGGCTGTCCTGGAACTCACTCTGGATACCAGGCTGGCCTCAAACTCAGAAATCTGCCTGCCTCTGCCTCCCAAGTGCTGCAATTAAAGGCGTGTGCCACCACTGCCTGGTAGACTAAGTGTTTTTAAAACCTAATTTTAATAAGGATTCTCAAAACACTTTAACTCCCATTCTAGCCCAGAATACAAAGATAGGGGAGACCATGCGGTATATAGTACAAGTGGACATTTAGAAGTAGATCTTTAGAGCAATTCCAATTTCTGTTCATCATAACAGCAGTATAGTTCAGTAGTGTTAAGATATTAAACATGTATCAGCAGCTGTGGATAAATCTAGCAGAAACCACCAATCCTCTGTAGAATCTGTGCAACTCAGTGTCAGCGACCAGGATGAGCTTGTACAACAGGAAAAATTCTGTACTCTGACTCTCAATGAAGTATAGATCAGCGAAGATTAAACAAGACCAATGAGTCATCGCAAAGCTAGCTATGGAATTTTGCAGTCAATGTCTGTTGAGTCCTATTTATATTATTTCCAAACATCATGTGTCCCATCATGGGTCTTGACTCAGCAAAACCCATGTGAGTCTGATTTATCAAAATACCACCTGAGTGGGCATCACCCAAAATACCTAGAAATTTCTACTTCATTTTTCCCCTTTTGTTTGAAAATTGTCAGTCTCTCAATCATTACCAATTTATATACAGTAAAAATAATTATAAGAACAAAAATTAGAACTTTACATCATATTTTAAACTAATAGCTTAAGAAAAATAGCCTAATGAAACAACCTCAAATTTCTATTAATAAACAATACAAAAACCCTTAAATTCCTAAAAATATAAAATAATTTTTATAACCCTTAATTTTATATTATTACACCTTTAAAAAATATGGTTCATTCACCCACTCCTGAATTCTTCATCCCATCTTCCCTTTGCTTCTGAGAGAGTGCTCCCCCATCTGTCCACTCATTCATACCTCAACCCTGCCAGCATTTCCCTTCCCTGGAGCTTCAACTTTCTGTAGGATTAAATGCATCCTCCCCACTATCACTATTGCTTTGTAGTACAGCTTGCAGTCATGGTTGGTGACTCCCTCAGAAGTTCCTTTATTGGTGAGAATTGTTTTCACTATCCTGGGCACATTGTATATGAACTTGAAAATTGCTTTTTCCATGTCTGCCAAGAATTGCACTGGAATTTTGATGGGATTATGATGGACACATGTGGGTCCAGCCTCACACACTGTTCCAATAAGGAATTCTTTTAATCTCTGAAACATGCAGAGACTGGACAACAAATGTTACAACTAGCTTTCTTTTTTCATATATATGTATAATATATATATATATATATATATATATATATATTATATATATATATAATCTGCAATCTTTTTCTTTCTTACAGTCCATTCATTTTTCCACTCCTCTTTTGCCCTCTGAGTATACTTCATCCCATACCCCCTCCCCTATCTCCAGGTGGATGTTCTCACAACCTCACAACTCCATACTCCACCAGGCCTCACTATTCCCTGGGGTCTTAAATCTTTCAAGAATTAGGCAAGTCTTTTCTCATTAAGGCCAGACCATGCAGTCCTTTGCTGTATGTGCTGGGGGACTTGGACATGCTAGTTAGTGTGCACTGACTGGTTGGTGGCTCAGTTCTGAGAGATCTCGGAGGTCCATGTTTGGTGAGACTGCTGGTCTTCTTATTGTGCTGCCCTCTTCCTCAACTACTTCCACCTTTTCCCTGATTCAACCAAGGAGTTCTGTATGTCAGGCTATTTATTGGTAGGGCATAAGTATCTGCTTTTGTCTCAGTCAGTTGCTTGCTGGGCCTCTTAGAGGGCAGCCATTATATGCTCTTATCTGGAAAAACGTTATAGCAACAGTAATGGTGTCAGGCCTTGGAGTCCCACCCTGATAAGAATCCCGATTTGGGCAAGTCACACTTTACCTAAGTCTTTTCTCCATTTTTGTTCCTGCAGTTCTTTTAGATAGGAAAAATTCTGGATCAGCGATTTTGACTGGGATAGAAACCCCATCCCTCCACTTTCTACTGGAAGTAGATTCTACAAGGTCCCTCTTACCACTATTGGACATTTCATCTAAGGTTTCACCCTTTAACTATTTTGATTCTCTCACCTCCCAGGTCTCCAGTAAATTCTAGAGCCCCCCCCCACCTCCCAAAGTTGTATATTTGCATTCATTCTGCTGGCCCTTGAGTCTTCATTCCTGTTCCTCCCACCCCCCAGTGCCAATCCTGTATCATGTTCCCATTTTCCCCTGCCTGCCCTCCTCCCCTCCCCCACCCAGTTTCCTCCCTACATCTGCCTTCTCCTTTCTATTCCCTCCCAACTATGATTGAAACATCCTCTCTTGGCCCCTTTGCTTTTTTAACCTTCTTGAGTTCTGTGGATTATATCCTGGGTATTCTGTACTTTTTTTTTTTTTTTTTTTTTTTAATATCCATGTGTAAGTGAGTATATAAAATACACATGCTTTTGGGTTTGA
>NW_018392346.1:19060-27294 GCF_900095145.1 Mus pahari | reverse complement strand
CATTTTCCCCTGCCTGCCCTCCTCCCCTCCCCCACCCAGTTTCCTCCCTACATCTGCCTTCTCCTTTCTATTCCCTCCCAACTATGATTGAAACAGTGACTGAGGCATCCTCACTTGGGTACATAAGCTTGTTGACCATGGGCTGTATCTTGGGTATTCTGTACTTTTTTTTTTTTTTTTTTTTTGTTAATATCCACGTGTTAGTGAGTATATAAAATACACATGCTTTTGGGTTTGAGATACCTCACTCAGGATAATATTTTCTAGTTCTATTTATGTTCCTGCAAAAGAGATCATGCCCTACTTTCCTGGGTTCAATCAGAGAAGATGCACCTAACTCTCAAGATACTAGATGACCCAGGGACTTTAGAGATCTGGTAGGGTGGGTGATAGGGGTGGGGACATCCTTGTAGAGACAGGGTTGTGGAGGAAGTATGGGTTATGTAACACTTGGGTGGATGGTGTCAGAATCTGAAATGTTAAAAAAAATAGTAAGAAAGAAAAGAAAAAATAAAATAAAATAGCTGAACAGTATTCCATTGTGTAAATGAATCACATTTTTATATCATTTCTTCCCTTTAGGAATATCTGTGGTGTTTACAGCTTCTGGCTATCACAAATAAGGCTACTATGAACATAGTAAAGCATGTGCCCTTGGGACATGGTGGGGTACCTTTTTGTATATGCTGAGGCATGTTATAGCTGTGTCTTCAGGTAGATCCAACCAGGAATGGAGGAGTTTTCCTCTTGGCATTCTTGCCAACATGTTACAGCTAGCTTTTTAAACTCTGGGCAATACTCTTATTTTCTTAGGACACCCAAAATAAAGCTACACCGTACCACACCACACCCCCACAAATGCCCCTTTCAGAAGGAAGCAGTTTCAAGGGACCAATGCATCATTTCCAAAAAAGGGGGTAGGTAGTTACTGGTCTTTTGGTGGATCAGTTGTTCATGGTCTTGGTCAAGGAAGAAACAAGGAAGGCTATATTCAATAATTCTTTCTCTCCTTTTCTTTTCTCCTTCCTTCTTTTTCTTCTATTGGGAGGAAAGCAGGTGGAAGTTATAGAAAAAAGTAGGGATATATCAATGATACGTTAAACATCGATTATTGATTCTACTTTTAGGCCAAAGAGCATTAACAAGCAAGACAATTTTATTTGGCAGAGAATTTGTATACTGATACAAATTTAAGGTTATATATAGTCACAAAACTTTATGTAGTTAGGTTTCAACTTTCTGGTCTTTTTGTTTGTTTGTTTGTTTTGTTTTGTTTTTGGTTTGCCTTTAATTTTTTATTAGATATTAACTTTATTTACATTTCAAATCTTGTCCCCTTTCTTGGTTTCCTCTCAGAAAATCCCCTATCCCCTTCCCCTCCCACTGATCACCAACCCACCCACACCTGCTTCCTAGTCCTGGCATTCCCCTACCCTGGGGCATAGAGCCTTCACAGGACCAAGGGCCTCTCCTCCCATTGAGGACCAATTAGGCCATCCTCTGCTACATATGCAGCTGGAACTTTGAGTCGAACCATGTTTACTCCTTGGTTGGTGATTTAATCCCTCGGAGCTCTGGGGGTACTGGTTAGTTCATATTGTTGTTCCTCCTATGAGGCTACTAATCCTATCTATCATCTCCTTGGGACCTTTCTCTAGCTCCTTCATCTCTCTCTCTCTCTCTCTCTCTCTCTCTCTCTCTCTCTCTCTCTCTCTCTCTCTGTGTGTGTGTGTGTGTGCTCACACGTGTGCATGAAGAAGGTATATTCTTTAGTTTTAGGATAATGGTAGGCTGCAAGGATCCACCTCTGTATTTTTTAGGCACTGTTGGAGCCTCTTCAGAGACAGCCATGACAGGCTTCTCAGTAAACACTTTTTCTCTGGGTTTGTTGATTATATATTGGATGGATCTCCAGGTGGTACAGTCTTCAGATGGTCCTTCCTTCAGTTTCTCCTCCACACTTTGTCTTGGTAACTCCTTCCATGGGTATTTTGTTCCCACTTCTAAGAAGGAACAAAGTATGCACACTTTAGTCTTCCTTCTTCTCGTGCTTAATGTGGTTTGTGAATGGTAACTTGGATATTCCAAGCTTCTGGGCTAATGTCCATTTATCAGTGAGTATGTATCATGTGTGTTCTTTTGTGATTGGTCTCCCTCACTCATGATGATATTTTCTATTTCCATCCAATTGCCTAAGTATTTCATAAATTCATGGTTTTTAATAGCTACATAGTACTCCATTGTGTAAATGTAACACATTTTCTGTATCCATTCCTCCGTTGAGGGACATCTGAGTTCTTCCCAGCTCCTGGGTATTATAAATAAGGCTGCCATGAACATAGTGGAGCATGTGTCCTTATTAAACTTTGGAGAATTTTCTAGGCATATGACCAGGAGTGGTATTAGTGGGTCCTCAGGTACTATTATGTTCAATTTTCTGAGGAACCACCAAACTGATTTTCAAAGTGATTATATCAGCTTGCAATCCCACCAGCAATGGAGGAGTGTTCCTCTTTTGCCACAACCTTGACATCCATCTGCTGTCACCTGAGTTTTTGATTTTAGCCATTCTGACTAGTGTGAAGTAGAATCTCAGAGTTGTTTTGATTTGCATTTCCCTGATGACTAAGGATGTTGAGCATTTCTTTAGGTGCTTCTCAGCCCTTTGGTATTCCTCATGTGATAATTCTATGTTTAGCACTGTACCCCATTTTTAATAGGGTTATTTGTTTCTTTGGAGTCTAACTTCTTGAGTTTTTCATATATGTTGGATATTTGCTGTCTATAGGATGATTAGTAATGATCTTTTCTGAATCTGTTGGTTGCCTTTTTGTCCTATTGACAGTGTCCTTTGCTTTACAGAAGCTTTGAAATTTTATGAGGTCCCATTTGTCAATTATTGATCTTATAGGATAAGCTATTGGTGTTCTGTTCTGGAAAATTACCCCTATGCCCGAGGTTCTTACACACTTTTTCTTCTATTACTTTCAGTGTATCTGATTTTATGTAGAGATTTTTGATCCACTTGAACTTGAGCTTTGTACAAGGATATAAGAGTGGATCGATTTCCAGCACTTGGAAGGCAGAGGCAGGTGAATTTCTGAGTTCAAGGCTAGCGTGGTCTACAGAGGGAGTTGCAGAATAGCCAGGACTATACAGAGAAACCTTGTCGCAAAGAACCAAAAAAAAAAAAAAAAAAAAAAAAAAAAGAAAGAAAGAAAGAAAGAAAGAAAGAAAAAAAAAGAGTAGATTGATTTGTATTCTTCTAAATAGTAACCTCCAATTGAGCCAGGATCATTTTTTGAAAATGCTGTTTCCCCCCACCCCTCATTGGATGGTTTTAGCTCTTATGCCAAAGATCAAGGGAGCATAGGAATGTGGGTTCATTTTGTGGTCTTCAATTCTATTGCATCAACTCCCTGCCTGTCACTGTACAAACACATTCATAATTTCTCTTTAGTATAGCTTGAGGTCAGGGATTTTGATCCCACCAGATGTTATTTTATTGTTGAGAATAGCTTTCACTATCCTAAGTTTTTTCTTTATTCCAGATGAATAAGCAAATGGTTCTTTCTAACACTGTGAAGAATTGAGTTGAAATTTTGATGGGAATTGCATTGAATCTGTAGTTTGCTTTCGGTAACATGGTCATTTTTACTATATTAATCCTGCTAACCCATGAGCATAGGAGATCTTTCCCTCTTCTGATATCTTCCTGGATCTCTTTCTTCAGAGACTTGAAATTCTTATCATACAGATTTTCACTTGCTTTTTGTAGATTCAAACCAAGGTATTTTATATTATATGTGACTATTGTGAAGGGTGTCCTGTCCCTATTTTCTTTCTCAGCCTATTTGTCCTTTGCGTAGAGGAAGGCCACTGCTTTATTTGAGTTAACTTTATATCCAGCTAATTCACTGAAGTTGTTTATCAGAAATAGGTGTTCTCTGGTGGAATTTTTTTGGTCACATAAATATACCATAATATCATCTGCATATAGAGGCAGTTTGACTTCTTTCTCTGCAATTTGTATACCTTTGATCTCCTTTTGTTTTCTAATTGCTCTGACTAGGACTTTGAATACTATATTGAATACGTAGGGAGAGTGGGTAGCAGTCTCTAGTCCCTGATGCTCCAAGTAAACAGGGTACAACATTTTGCTACATACAGGAAGCCCACCTAAGTGACAGAGATAGACATTACCTCAGAGTAAAAGGCTGGAAAACAATTCTCCAAGCAAATGGTCTTCATTTAGTTTGATGTTGGCTACTGGTGTGCTGTATATTGCTTTTACTATATTTAGGTATGGCCCATGAATTCCTTATCTTTCTAAGATTTTGTTAAATGCTTTCTCAGCATCTAATGAGATGATCATGTGGTGTTTTTCTTTAAGTTGGTTATATAGTAGATCATTTTGATGGATTTCCATATATTAAGCCGTCCCTGCATTTCTGGGATTAAGAGTACTTGATCATGATAGTTGATTGATTTGATACATTCTTAGATTCAGTTTGTAGGATTTTGGGGGGTATTTTTGTATCGGTATTCATAAGGGAATTTGGTCTGAAGTTCTCTTTCTTTGTTGGGTCCTTGTGTGGTTTAGGTATCAGATTAATTGTGGCTTCATAAACTGAATTGGGTAGAGTACCTTCTGTTTCTAATTTGTGGAATAGTCCCTGTGTCCTGTAGTTCCTCTGGCTAATGGTTTACCTATTTTGTTGATTTTCTCAAAGAACCAGCTCCTGGTTTGGTTTATTCTTTGTATAGTTCTTTTTGCTTCCACTTGGTAGATTCCAGCCCTGATTTTGATTACTTCCTGCTGTCAACTCCTCTTGGGTGAATTTGCTTCTTTTTGTTCTATTGCTTTCAGTTGTGCTGTTAAGCCACTAGTGTATCCTCTCTCCAGTTTCTTTTTGGAGGTACTCAGAGCTATGAGTTTTCCTCTTAGGACTGCTTTCATTGTGGGTATATTTCAGTTTGGGTATATTGTGGCTTCATTTTCATTAAACACTAAAAAAGTCTTCTTTTTTTTTTTTCTTTATTTTTCCCTTCAACAAGTTATCACTGAGGAGAATATTGTTTAGCTTTCACATGTATTTGGGCCTTCTCTTCTTTATGTTATTATTGAAGACCAACCTTAGACCTTGGTTATCTGATATAATGTATGGGATTATTTCTGTCTACTTGTATCTATTGAGGCCTATTTTGCAACCAATTATATGGTCAATTTTGGAGATTGTATCATGAGGTGCTGTGAAGAAGGTGTATTCTTTCGTTTTAGGTTAAAATATTCTATAGATATCTGTTAAATCCATTTATTTATTTGACTGTGCCTTTGTTTAGTTTCTGTTTCCATGATCTGTACATTGCTGATAGTGGGGTGTTGAAGTTTCCCCCTGTTATTATGTGCAGTTCAGTGTTTTCTTTGAGCTTTAGGAAAGTTTCTTTTAAGAATGTGGGTGTCCTTGCATTAGGAACATAGATATTCAGAATAGAGACATTTTCTTGGCAGATTTTACTTTGATGCATACTATGTTTCATTATCTTTTAGGTTGGAAGTTGATTTTATTAAATATTATTATGGCTACTCCAGTTTGTCTCTTTGAACCATTTGCTTGGAGAATTGTTTTCCAACCTTTTACGCTGAGGTAATGTCCTTCTCTGTCACAGAGGTGGGTTTCCTATATGCAGCAAAATGTTGTACTCTGTTTACATATCCAATCTGTTATTTTTATATCTTTTTATTGGGGAATTGAGTCCATTCATATTAAGAGATATTTTGGAAAAATGTTAGTGTTTCCTTGTAATTTTTTTTAATTAGTCGTGGAATCAGGTTTTGCTGTTGTAATCTTCTTTTTGGATTATTAAAAGAAGATTATTATTTACTTTTATCTAGGGTGTACTTTCCCTCCTTGTATTCGAGTTTTCAACTTAATATTCTTTGAAAGGCTGGATTTGTGGAAAGATATTGTGTAAACATTTTTTTTTTGTCATGTAATGCCTTGGTTTATTCATCTATTGTTATTGAGAGTTTTGCTGGGTATAGTAGCCTGGGCTGGCATTTGTGTTCTCTTAGGGTATGTATAACATCTGCTCTGTATCTTCTGTCTTTCATAGTTTGTGGCAAGAAATGTGGTGTAATTCTAATAGGTTTGCCTTTATATTTAACTTGACCCTTTTTCCTCCTTATGGCTTTTAATATTCTTTGTTTGTTTTATTCTTTTGGTGTTATGATTATTATATAAGAGAAGGAATTTCTTTTCTGATCCAATCTATTTGGTGTTTTGTAGGCTTCATGTATGTTCATTCGTATCTCTTTCTTTAGGTTTGGGAAGTTTTCTTCTATAATTTTGTTGAAGATATTTACTGGCCCTTTAACTTGGAAATCTTGACTCTGTTCTATACCTATTATCCTTAGGTTTCGTGTTCTCATTGAGTCCTGGATTTCCTGGATGTTTTGTGTTATGATCTTTTTTCATGTTGCATTTTCTTTGATTGTTGTGTCAATGTTTTCCATAGTATCTTCGGTGCCTAAGATTATCTCTTCCATTTCTTATATTTTGTTCGTGATGCTTACATATATGGCTCCTGATCTCTTTCCTAGGTTTTCTATCTCCAGATTTGTCTCCCTTTGTGATTTCTTTATTGTTTCTACTTCAGTTTTTAGATATTGGTTGGTTTTGTTCACTTCATTCACATGGTTGTATGTATTTTCCTGTAATTCTTTAAGGGTTTTTTGTTTTTCTTCTTTAAGGGCTTCTACCTTTTTACCTGTGTTCTGTATTTCTTTAAGGTAGTTATTTATGTCCTTCTTAAAATTCTCTATCACCATCATTAGGTATGATTTTATATCCACATCTTGGTTTTCTGGTGTGTTGGGGAATCCAGGATTTGCATTGTTGGGAGAATAGGGTTCTGATTGTGCCAAGTAATTTTGGTTTCTGTTGGTAATATTCTTGCATTCACCTTTAGCCATCTGGATATCTCTGGTGCTAGATGTTCTTGCTGTTTCTGCCTGAAGTTTGTTCCTCCTGTGGGTCTGTAATCCTGTGTCTGCACTCCTGGGAGACCAGCGCTCTCCTGCCAGGACCTTTGCACAACTGGCTGTGGAACAGCCTCACCTCATGGGTGCAGATGGCAGACTGGAAGGATCCTGTCCCAGCTGCTCCACTGATCTTGTGCCCCGTGTGCTCCTGGCTGGCCCCACTCCACACAGTTATTGGAAACAAAGTGGTTGTCTAACCTCTGAGCCCAGGAATAAAAACGCTCCTGGGATAACACATCTCTCCTTGCTGGACCCGTGCACAACAGGCTGTAGAACAGCCTCCATGTTTCAACTTTCTTAATGTTTTGTACCTTTTCAATTCTTTAAAATATATGTTGTTCAAGTATATTTGAAAGCTTCTTTACAAACAGTTTCAGACAAAGAACAAATGCACATTAAGAATCAATGAAACAATTTTATTCCTTATTTTAAATACTAGTTTACATAATTACAAAAATAAGCTTCATTTAGCTTCTTTAGATGCTTTCAGATTTAAGAAATATTAGGTAGCTAGAGATGAAAATATCAGATATGTGATAGATATATTGTCTTCAAAAACATCAAAGATCTATAGATTATGGAATAAAAGATGTACTTAAATATTTTTAACTTAAACAAATAAATAAATATCCTTTTCTGACAATGAGATTTCTACTCTGAGCAGCTTCTACTTCATTCTAATTCTACTCAAAGAAGATGATGGGCATTGAAGAACCTCCTATTGATGTGTGCTTCAAAGTGATCAGCGAGCCACTGTCCAAAAAATAAACAAACAGAAAGAAAACAATCTTTTTTTTTTCCAATTTTTATTAGGTATTGACTTCATTTACATTTTAACTGCTATCCCCAAAGTCCCCTATACCCTCCCCCTTGCTCCTCTACCCACCCAGTCCCCCTTCTTGGCCCTGGTGTTCCACTGTACTGGAGCATATAAAGTTTGCAAGATCAAGGGGCCTCTCTTCCCAATGATGGCAGTCTAGACCATCTTCTGTTACATATGCAGCTAGAGACACGAGGACTGGGGGTGCTGGTTAGTTCATATTGTTGTTCCACCTATACGGTTGCAGACCCCTTCAGCTCCTTGGGTACTTTCTCTAGCTCCTCCATTGGGGGCCCTGTGTTCCATCCAATAGCTGACTGTGGGCATCCACTTCTGTGTTTGTCAGGCACTGGCATAGCCTCACAAGAG
>NW_018392346.1:16810-18197 GCF_900095145.1 Mus pahari | reverse complement strand
CATCCTCCCCAGCATCTGCTGTCACCTGAATTTTTAATCTTAGCCATTCTGTCTGGTGTGAGGTGGAATCTCAAGGCTGTTTTGATTTGCATTTCCCTGATGATCAAGGATGTTGAACATTTTTTGAGGTGTTTTTCAGCCATTCGGTATTCCTCAGTTGAGAATTCTTTGTTTAGTCCTGTGCCCCACTTTTTAATGGGGTTATTTGGTTTTCTGGAGTCTGAATTCTTGAGTTCTTTTTATATAATGGATATTAGTCCCCTATCTGTTTTAGGATTAATAAAGATCCTTTCCCAATCTGATGGTGGCCTTTTTGTATTATTGACAGTGTCTTTTGCCTTACAGAACTTTTGCAATTTTATGAGGTACCATTTGTCAATTCTTGATCTTACAGCACAAGCCAGTTCTATTCAGGAATTTTTTGCCTGTGCCCATATCTTCGAGGCTTTTCCCCCACTTTCTCCTCTATAAGTTTTAGTGTCCCTGGTTTTATGTGGAGTTCCTTGATCCACTTAGACTTGACCTTAGTCAAGGAGATAAGACTGGATCAATTCTCAATCTTCTATATGATAACTGCCAGTTGTACCAGCACCATATGTTGAAAATGCTGTCTTTTTTCCACTGGATGCTTTTAGCTCCCTTGTCAAAGATCAAGTGACCATATGTGTGTGGGTTCATTTCTGGGTCTTCAATTCTATTCCATTGGTCTACCTGTCTGTTGCTATATCAATATCATGCAGGTTTTTTTTTGTTTTGTTTTGTTTTGTTTTTTTGTTTTGTTTTGTTTTGTTTTGTTTTGTTTTTATCACAATTGCTATGTAGTACAGTTTTAGGTCAGGCATAGTGATTCCCCCAGAGATTCTTTTATCATTGAGAAGAGTTTTTGCTATTCTAGGTATTTTGTTATTCCAGATGAATTTGCAAATTCTTTCTAACTCGTTGAAGAATTGAGTTGGAAATTTGATAGGGATTGCATTGAATGTGTAGATTGCTTTCTGCAAGAAAGCCATTTTCACAATGTTGATCCTGCCAGTCCATGAGCATGGGAGATCTTTCCATCTTCTGAGATCTTTGATTTCTAGCCTCAGAGACTTGAAGTTCTTATCATACGAATCTTTCACTTCCAAGGTATTTTATATTTTTTTGTGAATATTGTGAAGGGTGTTGTTTCCCTAATTTATTTCTCATCCTGTTTATCCTTTGTGTAGAGAAAGGCCATTGATTTGAGTTAATTTTATATCCAGCTACTGCACTGAAGCTCTTTATCAGGTTTAGGAGTTCTCTGGTGAATTTTTAGTGTCACTTATGTATACTATCATATCATCTACAAATAATGNTATTTTGACTTCTTCCTTTCCAATTTGGATCCCCTTGATCTCCTTTTGTT
>NW_018392346.1:0-14052 GCF_900095145.1 Mus pahari | reverse complement strand
GAAGAGCCCCTCCTTGTCTTTTTTGATAACTTTGGGTTGGAAGTTGAGTGTATTCGATATTAAAATGGCTACTCCAGTTTGTTTCTTCAGACCGTTTGCTTGAGAAATTATTTTCCAGCCTTTTGCTCTGAGGTAGTGTCTTTTTCCCTGACATGCGTTTCCTGTAAGCAGCAAAATGTTGGGTCCTGTTTGTGGAGTCAATCTGTTAGTCTATGCCTTTTTATTGGGGAATTGAGTCCATTGATATTAAGAGATATTAAGGAAGGTAATTGTTGCCTCCTGTCATTTTTGTTGTTAGAGTTGGCATCCTGTTCTTGTGGCTGTCTTCTTTTAGGTTTCTTGAAGGATTATTTTCTTGATTTTTCTAGTGTGTGGTTTCAGTCCTTGTACTGGTGTTTTTCCATTATTAACCTTTGAAGAGCTGGATTCCTTGAAAGATATTGTGTGAATTTGGTATTGTCATGGAATACTTTGGCTTCTCCATCTATGGTAATTAAGATTTTAGCTGGGTATATTAGCCATGGCTGGCATTTGTGTTCTCTTAGGATCTGTATAACATCTGTTCAGGATCTTCTGGCNTTCATAGTCTCTGGTGAGAAGTCTGGAGTAATTCTAATAGGCCTGCCTTTGTATATTACTTGACCTTTTGTCCCTTACTGTTTTTAAAATTCTGTCTTTACTTAGTGCATTTGTTGTTCTCATTATTATGTGTTGGAATGAATTTCTTTTCTGGTCCAGTCTATTTGGGATTCTGTAGGNTTCTTGAATGTTCATGGGCATCTCTTTCTTTAGGTATGGGAAGTTTTCTAATTTTGTTCAAGATATTTGCTGGCCCTTTAAGTTGAAAAATCTTCATTCTCATCTACTCTTATTATCTGTAGGTTTGGTCTTCACATTGTGTCCTGGATTTCCTTGATGTTTTGAGTTAGGATCTTTTTGCATTTTGCATTTTCTTTGATTGTTTTGTCTATGTTCCCTATGGAATCTTCTGCACCTGAGATTCTCCCTTCCATCTTTGTATTCAGTTTCTGATGCTTGCATCTATCATTCCTGATTTCTTTCCTAGGATTTCTATCTCCAGAGTGGTCTCCCTTTAGGTTTTCTTTATTTTTTCTACTTCCATTTTTAGATCCTGGATGGTTTTGTTCAATTCCATCTCCTTTTGTTAGTGTTTGGTAGTGCTTTCCTGTAACTCTTTAAGGGATTTTTGTTTCCACTTTAAAGTCTTCTGTCTGTTTACCTGTGATTTCCAGTATTTCCTTCTTAAAGTCCTCCATCATCATCATGAGAAGTGACTTTAGATCCATGTCCTGCTTTTCTGGTGTGATGGTGTGTCCAGGACTTGCTATGGTGGGAGAGTTTGGTTCTGATGATGCCAATTAACCTTGGTTTCTGTTGCTTCTGTTCTTATGCTTGCCTCCTGCCATCTGATTATCCCTAGTGCTTGCTGCCCTCAATATATCTAATTGGAGTCATTCCTATTATCCCAGTTGATTCAGGACTTCTCAGAATCCAGAGTTCTCTGTGCTTCTTTGATTGTGGGCTCCTGTGAATCTGAGATTCTGGGTGTGTCTGAGTTCTTGGAAGTCAAGCTCCTCTGAGACACTCAAATACTAGACTAGTGTGACCCAGCTCCTGTTATTCTGGGATCCTGTTGTCCTAAGATCCTGGACATGTTAAAGTGCGTGGAAGTGGTGTCTCCTGTGAGGACTGTGGAGTTGTCTGATCTGTTTGAAACCAAAGTAAACCTGAACTGATTAAAAGGAACCTGAGCCTTTGGTCAGGAAAGCCTCTGTTGTCCTGGTCCTGCTGTCACAGGCCTGTCACTATTGGATTGGAATACCTCTTGTGTTTCACTCACCAGTGATCCTAAGATCGCTTGGTCAGTCCTCTAGGGACTGTGGGGGTGTCCGCCTACTTCGCGCCCTTGGTGGCCAGGTGCTGGTGCTGGCACAGACCGGAAGGGATTTGTGCCCCTCCCTGGTCAGGCTGGTTCTCTGCTTCACTATTGCTGTTTCAGGTTCTATGAGCAATTGGATTGGAGCAGAAGTTGTGTTCCACTCACCAGTGATCCTAAGATTGCTTGGGCAGTCCACTAGGGACCATGGGGGTGTCCGCTGAATCCATGCCCTAGGTGACCTGGTGCTGGTGTAGACCGGAAGGGATTTCACAATCTTTAAAAGAAAAACAAAATGCTGTACAAACTGGACAAACCGGAGGTGTGGAAGTTGACTGCCAAGCATTATAAAGACTAAGCAGGCAACTCCTTGAATATACCTGCTTTATAAAAATCTGTCATAACTTGGGTCATAAGGCCGGAGACAAATGTTTCCATGATTCTGAGAAAGTTTAGGCAACTCTCAAAGCAGTCAGTTGTCTCTGTCAATTCTTTAGTTTTGGAAGATGCTTGCTTAGTACTTCCTGCATACTCAGGTAATATTTATTCCTTCTGATAGGGGTTGAAAACTAGATAGGTACATTCTTAACATCAAACCTAAATTGTTTATGACTGAAAAAAATTGTTTTAGATCTGAGAAGATATTCCTTGGTTATAAATGCAAGTTTTTATAGAAAATGATTTAAGAACTCTAAACTCATGAAGATAGTACCATTTAGAAGGTTGCCAAATAAAAATGGATTGAACATTGTGAATGTAAATTTTACTTTATAAGTTTTCATCATTGTTAGTATTAATAATAGAGAAAGAACCTTTTATTTGTATTTAAAGGATGGAAGGTTTTGTGCACTCTGTATTCAGATGTTCATTTGTAATCCCAGATATCTGCTTGTAGTCCAGACCATGACATAATCAACCATGTCTGGTCTCTGTGTTATGTAAAAATTGTTTTCTGTGACCTGAGTGTTTAATAAATGATCTGATCAGCCATTTAGCTGGGCATAAGAAAACAGGGCAGAACTTCTGATACTAATCAGGGCATCCTGTAGATAGAAGAGAATGGAGAAGAACCACAAGGGAAATAAGGAGCCGAGAAACCATATAGAGAGAAAAGGAGAATTTCACCATGAAAGTGTTATGACTGAGCAGCCATGAGGACATTTATGTACCAGAGCAGACCCGCATAATGAGGTTTTGTTCTCAGGATTGCATGTCTACTCATGTTTGAACACCTCAAAATCTTACTAACTTAGACTTGTAGTATGTTAGTTCAAAACCTGCCTACCTTAGGCTTGCAGTGTGTTAATAGAAATGCCTTTTCCCTGTGTCTCTTTTTCAGAAACTAAAATGGGCTAGAACAGGCAGAAAATGCTCACTATATATTTGAGAGCAAAAGGGAATTTGGAAATCCCTTGTGTAAATATGAAAAAAGTATTGCACACCTTCATTCAAACAACATGCATGTTTTAATGCACATATTTATAGGATCTTACATTTGAATGTTTGGTCACTAGCAAGAGTTGCTAATCATGTTCCATAAGTGTTTTATCCTTGAAATTAAAAAAAAAAACAATATCTGAAAAGAGAAAATCATAAAATCTTTTGTTTGTGTGGGATTTTTGTTTTAGTTTTAGATGCTGTTGTTGTTATTTGTTTCCTTTTGTTCTTTGAGGATGTTATCAAAGTTAATTAACCTGAAATGAAGAATATAGAAAATTACAGAAATCAAAAATGAATGTTCCCTCTGCAGATCAATGGTGAATGACAAACACACATAAGGACAAACCTGTCAAGAAGCAGTAACTGAGAGTAGGATTCTTTGTTTTTTGGACCTTCCATGCATAGTTAGCCGAAGCCCAGTCAAGGACAACTCTCAGGAGGCTGCACTGTGTATTACCTTGTGTCCATGATGGCACTGTGGATTCAGATTTTTATGGTTGACTACAATTCCAGAATACTACTTGAGGGATTGAAGTTACTTCTTCCTGAGGTTAACAAGCACAGGTATAGGGTATTCATAGACAGGTGGACGAGTACACATATGGGAAACAGTGGGAGTACCGTGAGAAGTAAAAAAAAATAAATAAATAATGAGTAGCTTATCTTTGATACTTTTTAAGTTCTTCTATCTTTCACCCTCTTCTACTATTTCTTTTAAAATGTCAAATCTCTAAAAATTTATATGAGAGAAAAAGTGAGAGAGAGAGAGTCTGAGAGTCAGAGAGACAGACAGTGTGAGAGAAGGCTCTGAATCTTTTCTTGTTTCATCTTTGAACAAAACAATTAACAAACCACAACCAGTGCCATTGAAGGACCAAGACTAAGGACCAACAATCAATGGCCAACAGCCAACCCAGCCTTTTAAGAACATAAAACTTATACACCCCCTGAGAATGTCCCTGAATTCCAAATGTCACACAACTGCAAAACTATCTACAGCTGGCAAATTCACAACCATGCTAGATGATGACGTACATGATAATCAGTTGCTCTGAACAATCTGAAGCAATCCCACACCTAGTATTATATATTTATTTAAAAACATTAAAAATATGCAATACCCCTCCATAAAAAGTACAATTTAGTCCACAAAATTGCAAATTCCTCAATTTATTTGGAAGAAATATTCAAACTTGTACTTAATTATCTTTTGATGTCCACTGACTATATTTGTCATACTTGTAAGGTTGTGACAATGACACCAAACTAGTTTGCTCTTCTTGTTTCTGAATGTCAACAATTCAGGAGCATTCATATTACACTCCAATAAAGTCTAATCCCATCGGTTAAAATAAAGCAATGCCAGACACTTATAAATACTGCCATGCAGTCTAAGTTTTCTGAAAATTAATTAAAACAAAAGAAAACAACCAAAAAGCCCTCAATTAATAGATTCATTGCACGTTGTGCAAACTGAAAAGCTTTGTGAGCCTCTTCAGTTCATCACTTCACCGGCAGCTGAACAAATCTACTCTTCTGCTTCAGAGACAGAGAAGATTCTGGAAGATGAAGTTTCTTCTTCTTCTTGCTCTAGCCTGTTTGGTTTCTGCAGCTGAGGAACCCTTACTGGTACAAGGATGGGCTTTCAGGGAGATATGTAGGAAGAAAGATGAATGTGGTGAATTTATCACAGTTTGACCTGACAATCATCATTCAATGAATATACTGGTTCCTTTTTGGGTTTTCTGCTTGTAATATGTCCCATGTCTTATAGCATTTTTGTGTGTGAGGTTATAATTACCTCATTTGAGCATTTTATATTGCCTAATTTAGTTTTACTTAGGTAAAGGCTATGAAAATTAACCTCTTATTGATGCCATGTGTTTTTACTTTTGGATATTCAACATTATTTTCATAATTGAAAGTCAACATTCATTTTCATTAAATGTTTCACTATTCTACATGAATTCTGGGATGACTCTTAATCAATATAATAGAAACAAAATCAATTTGATATCTGCAGGGTAAACACTGTATATCGTATATATGAGGAATAGATTTCTCTTTTATAGTCATTGTCCTATGGTCAATATATGAGGTAATATTAATATTAATTTAATCCAGCAATTTCTCCAAAACAGGAACTTATATTTGAAGTGTGATTTTTGCATGTGCGTGCTTGTGTGTGTGTGTGTGTGTGTGTGTGTGTGTGTTGTTGTTGTTGTTGTTTGTCTGTGTGGGTATGTACTTGTTACTAATGATTTTAAATGGAATGTTTCAGAAAAAATTAGGGACAAAGTCACGCAAAGTGTGCAATTTGAACTCTTTTTTTTTTCTTTGACCGAATGATTTCTAAGAGGAAAATTGGTCCTAATGCAATGCGATACAAAGACTTTAGACATCAAAATATGACTGCTTCTTTTTTATTATCTTTGAATTCATACAGAAGGAGAACTTGTATTACTTTTTAATTCAGATTGCATTTTTATCTAGATGCAGCATCCTAAGATGCATAATGTAAAACTATTTTAATGTATATATGGGTATATGTTTTATATATTAGGCAATGGTAAAGTATAAACAGAAATACACAATATGCTGTTAGCACATTTTCTTCAGACCATTTGCTTGGAAAATTGTTTTCCAGCCTTTCACTTTGAGGTAGTGTCTATCCTTTTCCCTGAGGTGGGTTTCCTGTAAGCAGCAAAATGTTGGGTCCTTTTGGTGTAGCAAGTCTATTACTCTATGTCTTTTTAATGGAGAATTGAGTCCATTGATTTTAAGAGAAATTAAAGAAAAGTAATTGCTTCCTGTTATTTTTGTTGTTAAAGATTTTGTTCTTGCGGATGTCTTCTTTTAGGCTTTTAAAAGATTACTTTCTTGGTTTTTCTAGGATGGAGTTTCCGTCCTTGTGTTGATGCTTTCCCTTTATTGTCCTTTGAAGGGCTGGATTTGTGGATAGATGTTGTGTGAATTTGGTTTTGTCATGGNATACTTTGGTTTCTCCATCTATGGTAATTGAGAGTTTTGCTGGGTATAGTAGCTTGGGCTGGCATTTGTGTCCTCTTAGAGTCTGTATCACATCTGTCCAGGATCTTCTGGCTTATATAGTCTCTGGTGAGAAGTCTGGTGTAATTCTAATAGGCCTGCCTTTATATGTTACTTGGCCCTTTTCCCTTGCTGCTTTTAATATTCTATCTTTATGTAGAACATTTGTTGTTCTGATTATTATGTGTCGGGAGGAATTTCTTTTCTGGTCCAGTCTATTTGAAGTTCTCTAGGCTTCTTTTTTGTTCATGGGCATCTCATTCTTTAGGTTCGGGACGTTTTCTTCTATAATTTTTGAAGATATTTACTGACCCTTTAAGTTGAAAATCTTCATTCTCATCTACTCCTATTACCGAAGTTTGGGTCTTCTCATTTTGTACTGGATTTCCTCGATGTTTTGTGTTAGGATCTTTTTGTGTTTTGCATTTTCTTTGATTGTTGTGCCCATGTTCTCTATGGATTCTTCTGCAGCTGAGATTCTCTCTTCTATCTCCTGTATTCTATTGCTGATGGTCACATCTATGGTTCATGATTTCTTTCCTAGGGTTTCTATCTCCACAGTTGTCACATTTTGGGTTTTCTTTATTGCTTCTATTTCCCTTTTTATGTCTTGGGTGGTTTTCTTCATTTCCATCACCTGTTTGTTACTGTTCTCCTGTCTCTTTAAGGACTTCTACCTCTTTAGAAGTATTCTCCTGTTTTTCTTTAAGGACTTGTATCTCTTTAGAGGAGTTCTCCTGCATTTCTTTAATAATGCCCTTCTTTAAGTCCTCTACCAGCATCATGAGGTATGTTTGTAAATCCAATTCTTGCTCTTAGGGTGTGTTGGGGTATTCAGGACTGACTGAGGTGGGAGTGCTAGGTTCTATTGATGGTGAGTGGTATTGGTTTCTGTTAGTAAGATTCCTATGTTTGCCTTTCTCCATCTGGTGGTCCCTGGAGTTAGTTGTTATAGTTGTCTCTGGTTGGAGCTTGTTCCTCCTGTGATTCTGTTAGCCTGTGTCAGCAGTCCTGGGAGTCCAGCTCTCTCCTGAGTCTCAGTGGTCAGATTACTCTCTGCAGGCAAGCTCTCCTCTAGCAGGGAAATTGCACAAAGGCCTGGGGTTCAGATCTGTCTCCTTGCTGAAGATGTAGGCTCAAAACAGGGCCTGTCCCAGAAGATGTGTTGCCTCTGCAGTTTAATCACTCACCTGCACAGACTAGCCACGGAGGGACCCTGGACACAATATGACTCTCTCACCTGCTCTGGCAGACAGAGCCCTCACAGGTGGCCACCTTTCCTCTGGCGAGGAAGGTGCCCTAGTTTCTGGAGCCCGAAACAGGATCTGTCCCAGAAGTTAGGTTGCTTCTGTCTGTCCTGAAGCTGTGTAGCTTCTGAGGTCCACACTCTTGTTAGGGCAGACTGGAGCCTAAGCTAACCTGAGCAAAGATGGCTCTCCTTCAGGGTCAGGCCTTGAGACTGCTCCTGTGCAGACACCCTTGAGCGGGAAAGGTGCCAGACAACTGGAACCAGAAATAGGATCCTTCCCAAAAGCTGTGATGCTTCTCCAGTCCACCCTCTCCCTGGCAGTGCTCCAGAGCAAAGATGGCTCTCCTTCAGGCTCAGGCCTTGACACTCTTCCAGGGTGGACACCCCTCCTTAGGCGGAAAAGGTGCTGGGTGATTGGAGCCAGAAATGGGATCCTTCCCAGAAACAGTGTCCCTTCTGCAGGCTGCCCCCTCCCTGGGAGTTCACTGGAGCAAAGATGGCCCTCCTACTGGTTCAGGCCTTGAGACTGCCCCCTGGTGGACACCCCTCCTCTGGCGGGGAAGGTGCTAGGTGATAGTTCCAGCCTTGAGACTGCTCCTGGGCAGACACCCCTCTTCAGGCAGTAAAGGTGCCAGATGACTGCAACCAGAAATGGGATCCTTCCCAGAAGCTGTGTCCCTTCTGCAGGTCGCCCCCTGCCCCCACTTCCTCTTCTATTAGATTTAGTGTATCTGGTTTTATATTGAGGTCTTTGATCCACTTGGACTTGAGTTTCCTACAAGGTGATAAATAGGGGTTTATTTTCTTTCTTCTACATACAAATAGCCAGTTAGACCAGCACCATGTATTTAAGATGCTTTCTTTTTTACATTGTATATTTTTGGTGTTTTTATCAAAGGTATATTTTTGGTGTTTTTATCAAAGGTCAAGTGTCCATAAGTATGTGGTTTTATTTCTGGGCCTTTAATTCTATTCCCTTGGTAAACGTGTCTGTCTCTGTACCAATGCCATGCAGTTTTTTAACACTATTGCTCTGTAATACAGCTTAAGGTCAGGGGTGCTGATTTCCCCAGCTATTTTCCCCAACTTGTCAGAGAGAAAAAGCAATCATATGTGTGGAGAGAGGGAGGGACCTAGGATGGAAAGTGAATGGGGTGAGTAGAGTATGGGAAAGAGGGGAACCTGGTCTGGTATTGGGTGAGGGGAAAGGACTAAAGTGCTGAGGGCCAGCAAAAGGAATGTAAACAGGCAACCTCAGGAAATAGTATTTTGGGGGGATCCCCCAAAATGCACCAAAAACCTGGTAGGTGAAAGACTCCCAAGACTCAAAGTGGGGGACCTTAGATGAAACACCTGACAATGAGAGGAACTTATAGAGACCACCTCCAGCAGGAAGACAAGTCATCATGTAAGGGATGGGGTTGACATTCCACAGTCACATCTTTGACCTATAATTATACCTTTATGAAAAATTTACAGGGATGGAAATGGAGAGGATCCTGAGAAAAAGAAGCTCCAGTGACAGGCCCACAATGGAATCCAGTTTGAAAGGTAGTCCCAAGGCCTGGCATTATTACAGAGGCTATGGAGGGCTGACAAAAAGGGATCTAATATGACTGCCCTCTGAAGGTCTCAAGAAGTGGCTGAAAGACTCAGACACAGATATTTACACCAAACCAATGAACAGAAGCAGCTGAACCCTGTTTTTGAGTTAGGGGAGGCTGAAGAAGATGAGGAGAAGGGTACTCCTGTAGAAGGACCAGCAGTTTCAATTAGTCTGGACCCCTGAGATCTCTCAAACACTGGGCAACCAAACAGGCAACATACATCAGCTGATATGAAGTCCCCGACACACATACAGTGGAGGACTTCCAGGTCTTTGTTCTTTAGAGATGATGTACCTAACCCTCAAGAGATTGGAGGCCCCAGGGTGTTTAGAGGTCAGGTGGGTTAGGGGGTAGGGACATCCACTTGGAGATGGGGTGAGATGGAGAGAAAGGGTGGGTTGTGAAACAATCAAAGGATGGATAGGGGTGCTGGTAATAGAATCTGGAGTATAAAAATTCAATTAAAAAAACAACATATTTCTTCTTCAGATCTAGAATTTAATTTATCATCTTCTATAACATAGTATTTGTAATAAAAAACACATAAAAGTAAAATCTAAAAAAAAAAAAGATAAAACTGCATCTATAGAATCACAAAGAAAGCAGAAGCCTCAAAATGATCACATACTGGGAAAAGGTGATTTGCTAAAATAACACCCAAAGCTTGTTATTGTGATTGAGTGCACGTTGTTGTAGAAAGTATGGCAACAGGACTCATTGGTTGTTCAGTTAAATACTTTCAAAAGAGAAGCTGACATGAATGTGAACCAGGTTAAATCTTGGAGAGAGTGAAGGATTGAAATTACAGTATAGTCTAGACATGTATGATATTTGGAAACATTTGCACACCAAAGCACTAATGCTGTGAAAGAGACACTATAGCACATACAGGTGTGCAGAAATTTATCTAACTGATGTGTGTAGTCCATAGAACACTTTGCTATAAAGTAGGTGTTAGCATACTACAAGATGGAGAACTGTTTTACAAATAAATGTTTAATATATAGAAGCTTCTTTGTTTTAATTTTGTTCATGGTTTGTTGGTCTGATTACCAGAGGTTTTTCATGGAGATCTCTGGCCAGGACTGGTGCCAGGGTTCCAGGGAAAGGAAGCAAGTACAGGCAGGGAGGGGAAGTCTCTGCAATGTCTTTCAGGCCACTCAGTAACTCCATGCTGCTCTGCACTGAATTGGGTTGGGCTGGTCCTATAAGAAGCCTACTATCCAGTGAGGAGTGCTTAGGAACCACAGGAGGCACTTCCAGAGAGCAGATCTCTTCCCAAGTGTTACAGCTCTTAGAACAAAAAACTCAGATGATGGAGTAGTTCTCACACCCCTTTATATACAGTTTTGGGGGTGATTCAGTGTTCAACAGCAGCTACTTCTCATTGGCTTAGACTAAGAGTTTGGGTGAAACCTTATTCGCATGTGGAAATGCTTGGTTCTGCTCCTACTTGACTGATAGCCACACACCACTCCTTCAGAGGAGCTGTGAAAGGCAGTAACTTCAACAGGAGCCAGGGGCCCAGGAGACATGATCGAACACCTTCTGTCCCATGTAGGTGGAAATCACCACCCATCAGGTCCACGGGGTTCCTGACCTTTCGTCGCCTGGAGACAAGGCAGTCTGTGTCCACAATAGTTCATTTCTCAAAAAGGAAAACAGTTGGTGATCTCAAAATGGCAACAAAACACACACAGTATTTGTGCACAAAATAAAAAACACAATTTTTTTATGGTCATTGATGAAACCATATTTAAAATCAGGATTATGCTAAAATTCAAATTCAAACTTCTAAACACAAATTTTAAATTTATTTCTCATTGGTGGTACAAGAAGGCAAACACATTCCAGCTTTTAGGTAGTAGCTATAACATTTTCCATGATAAATAGACAAGAAGCCTAATTTTATTTTCTTTATAACTTCTTTTTCTTAACCTATTTCAACACTTATTTTATTATTTCTTTTGTCTTGTCATGCATTTCTGACTTACATAAACCTTTTTTCTCTTTTCCAGATATGTTATGATGGTAGTAATTTTGGGGCTCTTTGAATAGGTGAACCTTTCATGTAAATCTATGTGCATACTGTTGAAAACTTTTTACTTATCTCTAAAGAGTTAAAATGACTCAATGAATAGGTTTGGATAATCTTAACACTCATTTGATATTGTATGCTACCAAAGCATCATCATTTCTTGTGGGTTAGCTTATAATACAATTGCCTCTCATAAGTTATGTCTCCAGATACTGGGGACTCAAAGTCAATTAAAAGGAAGTTTATCAGTACGTTTATTTCCTTATTTCATTTTCTTATTCTTCCTCTCCCAAATTGATTCCAACCCACTTCTCTCTCTGTCTCTGTATCTTTATCTATCTCTCTGTCTCTGTCTCTCTCTCTCACACACAAACACAGCCACACAGACAGACACACACAAACAAATCCTCAGTGATCTGTTTTCTTATTCCTTCCTTCCTTCCTTCCTTCCTTCCTTCCTTCCTTCCTTCCTTTCATCCACATCATCTTTCTCATTAAGACAATGTATCCTTCCTTTGTGAATAATTGTTACTGAATTATATATACTAAAGCCTTTGGGAACTACAGGCTAATAACCAATTCTACATAGTTATAATATTTAATGTCTTAGTATTCTTCTAAGAATATCTATGAGTGACTTGAATAGATCACTGACAGTAAATGGAATATTTTATTATATAGAATGCCATGTTAAATTTTACATCATTCTGTAGATTTAGAGAAGTCTGTACAGAATATAACGAATCATAATTTCCAATAATTTTAAAAGAAAATGGTTAATAAAATTCCTGAACTCAGAAATGTTAATTAGTAATCTTTCTTGGGGCATATTTTTTTTATTCATAAGAAAGTCAAGTTAAAATTGGGTAACAACCATTTCTGATGGTTGAGATGATTACAAAGCAAATGTATACTCAGTTATGGCTAGACATCTTAAAGATGACAAAGTAATAAATTAGATGGCATTTGAAGAAATCTTTGAAGGACTAAAAGAAATTTAATGGAGAGGTTGAGTATTCAAGGTTGTGTTCCTGACAAAACCAAGAAGTGTAGAAACACTGAGTCACTCTACTATTAGAAGGAAAAGGGTATGGGGTAGTGGGGAGGGGATTTAATAGCTCCAGTAATTACAGCAGGTATCAATATGCTGAACAGGAAAGAATCATAGGCTATTCCATGGGTGATTCTGGAAATAAAACATATTGTGGCGATATAACACCTACAGCCTAATGCAGTAGGAAAATTTGGAGATAGTGAGAATGCTTAGTGAGTGAAGGGCATTACTGTGCAAGTCTGGAAAACTTAATCCCCCAAACCAATGTATAATGAGAGAATAAACTCCACAATATTATTCACTGGCCTCCACATACAAACCACGATGATATACAGGAAGACCTGGCAGTTCTGGGGAAAGAGCTTTAACAAAAGACTTCACTGATCCAGTTGCTGTTGTAGAAGAGAGAAACTCTGAGAATTAACTAGTAGTTTTGAACATTGTACAGTTTTCATGAATTGTATTATCTCAGTACATGGGGTACTTTGCAAATATGGAGTAAGATTAAACCTGGTGAGTCAGAAAGATATCAGGATTCCCATTTTGTTAAGAGAAAATTGGATAGATGTTAATAACCTTAGGTTAAGGAAAGTTGTATCAGACTGCNTTAAGAAATAGAAGNAAACCATTNTGATACAGAATAGAGTCAGGCTGTCTATTACATGTTGTGTGGACTATGTCTTTACTATTGCCCTTCAGACGGAGACTGCATCTTCTGCAATGCAATAAAAGGAAGCATCTCCACAGGAGTATCTAATATTTGACTGAACCATACCCAAGGGCACTGAATTAGCTTCTGATGTACTATAAAACCAATCTTCCTAACTGTTGTGAATTCATAGAACAGAAAGCTTACTGAAGTATAATTAGTTTTGTTTTCATGTGTGTAAACAAAACAACTGAATTCAATGTTTTTTCCAATAAGCTGATATTTATAACTATATGTATCAAAAAATACTTAATACTTGACTCAGCAGCATGTATATATTAAAGTAGAAATAATACAGGACAGATTTGATGGAGTCTGAACAAGGGTGACATGAAAATCTACAGAACACTCCTCAGAAAAGACACAGTGACAGGTAGAATTTTTAGAAAAATTCTAAAACACATTTCTAATGCAATAGTCAAAGAAATTGTGAGCTTAAAATTCTCAGATAAATTGAAGTATCATTTACATCAAAAATTAGATTTTATTGGTGACCCAGCTTCTGGGACAGACTCTGTTTCTGGCTCCAGATATCCCACACCTTTCCCACCAGAGAAGAGGTGTCTACCCAGGAGGGTTCTCATTGCCTGAGCTGGTAAGAGAGCCATCTTTGCTCAGGTGAATTGCCGGGGAGAGGGCGGCCTGCAGAAGTGACACAGCTTCTGGGAAAAATGCCATTTCTTGCTCCAGACATAGAGGCACCTTCCCCACTGGAGGAGAGGTGTTTGCCCAGAAGGCCTATCACTGCTTGGGATGGTAAGGGAGCCATCTTTGCTCTGGTTCACCTAGGATCCAGTCTGAACTGGTGAGAGTGTGGACCACAGAAGCTACACAGCTTTGGGGCAGACAGAAGCAACCTAGCTTCTGGGACAGACCCTGTTTTGGGCTCCAGATATTTGGGCACCTTCCTCGCCAGAGGAAAAGTGGCCACCTGTGAGGGTTCTGTCGGCCAGAGCAGGTGAGAGAGTCATATTGTGTCCAGGGTCCCTCGGTGTCTAGTCTGTGCAGGT